>NW_015387137.1:47088-86959 GCF_001527695.2 Protobothrops mucrosquamatus
CTGCTCATTCTTCTTACAAATATACGTCCTTTGAGTTTCCTTCTGGTTAGATGTAGTTAGCTGATATCAGATTTTGCCGATTCCTGTAATGTACAGTATTTTCTGTAAATACATCTTTTTATTATCACAATAATATCTCTTTGTTCATCGGGTTTGTTTTTCCAGGAACACATATAGGCAAGACCCAGAACACTTCAATCTCTATGAAAGATTTTTCCTCCACTTGCGTTCACAAGGAGGAAATGCCTGTCATATCACTGTGCAAAATACAATCTGATCTTCCCATCATCTGACCAATAGGCATAGGCAAAGAAAGAGTGTCTGCCCTTGGCTTGTGATAGAA
This sequence comes from Protobothrops mucrosquamatus, assembly GCF_001527695.2. Lineage (NCBI taxonomy): Eukaryota > Metazoa > Chordata > Lepidosauria > Squamata > Viperidae > Protobothrops > Protobothrops mucrosquamatus. The sequence continues at coordinate 47,432 of NW_015387137.1, forward strand.
TAACCCCTCCGCTTGGTGCATGGTAAAAAAGGGTTGTGTGATCCCGTCTCACAGGTTAAAAATGTGGAGAGAGAGACAGAAAGGATTAATTGTCTGTAATAACAGTGCAGCTGTATTTCTGGTTTGAAGAAGCTCCTCTGGGTGCAAACCCTGGATTGCCTGGGCTTACATTGTCAAAAGCAAAATCTATCTTTAATGAGTCACATCCAGAGAGCCCAAGCAGAAAGGAGAAATCTGCATGATCTATTGTAACTACAATTCCCCCCCCCCATTTTACAGCATCAAAGAACAACCCAATAACACTGCAATTCACAGGCGTTGCAATTTCATCCCGTCCACCCACTATTTACATGTAAAAAAGAAAGCTTGCTAAACAATCAAGCCAGAATCTTAATCGGTAAAACCGTCATCTGAAACAACATTTGATCCTCAACAAACCAAATGTTTCAATCCACAAATGAAGGGCAGATTTAGTAGTGGTCTTTGAATAACTGAAAGGCTCTCGGGCAGATAATCGAGCAGCACCAGTTGAGCAGGCAGGATTAGAACAAGAGACAAGGGAGCTGATTTCTGTTCAGTGATAGAAGAATCACCAATTGATAAGGGGGGGAAAACATACACAGCTTGGTATGTGAAACAGACAATTGCAGCAGATTACATGAATCCCCCTTGTCAGGGTTACAAGAGTTCTCAAATTAGGAGGAAGTAGAGCAATGGTAAGGCAAGGTTCATACGAAACATGAAACAAACAGCTAGAGACTGAGGTCATGGATAGAGCAAGCAGTAGTGCCAAAAATGAATCAGGATTAAGAAGAAATGTTGGAGTCTTCTAGTCTTCCTATTACAAGAGGCCAGACAGAGGGAGCATCTGAGGCACACGTCTTGCAGAATGAAAAATTCCTCCACAGTTTCAGGCAATTAACAACATCTGACCTCCTAGGGAAACATCTTGTTTGAAGCATTTGAGTTTGTGCCTCACAGTTTGCAGGGATGCCATCAATTGCAGTTCTTGGCTCGGCTGTGCATAACTCCTTAATAATGTTGTCTATGGACGCAGCCAGATCCCTCTGCTGAATTGCAAACTGCTAGTCCTTGAACCAACAGTACAGTATGCCAGCGTAAGATTGCTTACACACTTGCCAAGCTGTATTTTGCCTCCATGATGAGGGCAGAAAGTGGTGCTGAACTTGACCAGTTTCATTTCCCCAGTGGTGGGATTCAGCCAGTTTGCCAGAACTGGTAGCTAATTTTTTATTGCCCAGGCCCAGAATGGACTTCCAGAAGTGGCATTCACATAGAGAACTGGTTGTTCACATATTTGAATCCCACCACTGCATAGCATCCATGGGTGGCTAGGCAGCTGGAATGAAATAGGCAAAAGATTATACTGCCAATCATCCAAAATAATGAAAACAGTAACAAGTATGACCACACAGAAATTCTTCTTGACAGAAGCCATGGGAAATCTGTAATGCAGACAATGGTGTCAGAATCAGTAGCATGCAGCTGCCAGAACCTAGCTCCCTCTCCTGATTTAAATCAATTTTTAGTACAAGACTAGAGAATGCAAAGCCATGCTTATAAGGTACTTCATGAGGTCTGATAAGTGCTTCAGAAGATGCTGGTCTGGTATGACTTGGGTAAATGCCTCTAAAGAAACCAGATTTCTGACTTTGTTAGAGCTGTTTCAGTATGGCCAACACATGACTTTCCCTTTGGGTCTCAAGTGCAACTGTTCCCAGACATAAACAGGATACTCCTTCACTCAAGATAGTTTACACCGCTGTGGAAATCCAGATTGGAAGGGTAAAATGTGCTTGGGTAGTTGCATGTGTGCATAGCAACCAATAAGAACATCTTCAAACATCTGCATTTTTTCCTAAACTCATGAAGCTCTCCTGCAATCCTAGGAAAATATCTCTTTTAATTTAAATTAATTTAACCCTGAACCACATTTTAACTTTGACCAACTGGTTGTATGTTAGCAATGTCAGAATGGTTGTGTTATTCTGCATTAAGTAACAAGTTAGATGACTTCCACAGTATTTCCCAAAGTAACAATCCTATAGTATATAAAATGGCCACCCCAACTTCACCCAAAGAATTTTTTGAGAACATGATTTCTTTGCAGATAAAGCAACCAAAGTATTTTAAGAGAACTCAACAGAACTGGAAATTATGTAAAAGAATCTGACATTGGCATGAATAAGATTGCTGAACAGGTTATATTTTTAATCACAAATGACTTTTTCCTAGGGCACAATACTTCAACCATCCCTTGGCTCTCATGAATTCAGTGTATTTCTCCTCACTCTCCATCCTACTTATTTCTCTCAGACAGTGCCAAGTTATTTAATGACAAAAATTTAACAGTATATGACTTGCAGGAAAAGATTAATATTCAACTTAGCCTCTGGCACTTGTCTAGAGAAGCAAGGAAACTGGAGCATTTAATCGTCAGCTTTGCAAGCTGGCAAGCGGTTTCAATCTAAATTTCTATGACAGATTTAAAACAGTCACAATTGGCATCTTTGAATGCATTGGGTTTTTATACTGCATGCATTTAAAGCTACTCAGGCTAGGTCATTATAAATCAGCAGCAAGGACAAAGTCAAAAAGTAGGCAGTGTACAGTTTCTTTCCTTTTTAAATATCTGTATGCTTTGCATAGCTTCCCAATTTAAAATGAAATGCCTCCCAATTTTGCTTTCAAATCCAATATATTTAATGAGACAAATTAAGTAATAGTTACGCCAGTACTGGTTATGCAAATCCTGAAGCTGATGTAACCTTTCACCCACCCCATTATTGTCAGCAGGTAGGTGGAAATTCAAACGTCTGTCAGGATGGAATGGTAGAATTGACAGTAAACCAGATAATGTGATTCATAATTCCCCAGCTACACACACAGCTGCTACAATTCTGAACACACTTTCCTAAGAGTAAATACCATTACATTTAATTAGGCTTTCTTCTCAGTTGAAAAGTATAGTTAAATTGGGGCATTGACTGCCAGCAGTTAGGCAATGCCAACCAATTCGGATCAGGTTAAGACTGAAAAAGTTCACAGAGGATCAGGCTAATGATGGCTATTAATATTGATAGCTGTATAATATTTCCTGAATCATGAACAATTTGGCATAAATGCTGGTGCTATGAAGCAGTATGGGGATGAGCTGGTCTCTTATTAGCCCAGCCTTGTGAGCATCCCAAACACATCCAATTAGCTGCTATGTACCAGAAAGTGCTAGGCTGGATGGGCTTATGGCCTGATTTATTTGAGGAATACATAGTTTGGATTTAGGACAGCAGCAAATTTGCATCAACAGAGAGTAGCTTTCCAAAATTACTTTAAATTTAAAAATTTTTGATAGAAATATTTAAAATATTTTGGAAGCTGTATTTTCCAAAATTTTATTAAACCTAAAAGGAATTTAATTGTTTAAGGGATTGGACCACTGAACACTAAGAATTTGGAGCTTTAATTGTTTGCTTGTCAATCAGTCAATCAATCAAATCTTTGGTCATAGACCAGCAAAGTTTGCTTGTAATAGGCAGGACTATGAGGTACAAAAGTATAATCAGGGAAGGATATGGGAGCAGGTAAGCCCCAAACCACTTTAGAAATCTCCAGATACATTCTGGAGAGGGACAAGTTCCCTGAAGATTGGCTCTAGCACAAGCCTAAAAGCTTGGAAGAATAAACATTTGTTCCCAGTGATCAACTCAGATTGGATCCTTCAGTAGAAATCACGATCACTCATAAAATTGATCAGTGGAAGGTTTGGAACAAATAAAAGGAAGTGCTCCTTCATACCAAGACTACCTGGAAGTTTGAGGTCCTTGATGGTCTGTATTCTAACAGATTACTTCTTGGGATCCTGCTGGCTTAATGTATCATCCAAGCATACTACTTGCTGATCCTGGATATGACTTGCTGATCCTGGATATGACTTCAAAATATAACACAGAATTCCTTGTCACCAAGGTACTGCTCACCAGTTGCAAAGTGGAAGGGGTAGATGTTCCTGCATTTTTAATATTAGCAAAGAGGTAGGAGCAGGTGCCCCTTGCCAGGCAAGCAACAATGGCTTCGTTGCACACACTTATTAAATTGGCAAGAGCCTTGTCTTTTTTTTTCTTTTAATCTGGACACCCAGGTCTCTGGATACTCAAGCCCTCGTAATAAGTTTAAGATTACAATCTGTGTTTTCAGTGACTGATCTATGTTTTCAGACCAGAGGAGAAAAAGCCTGCAGTGGCAGAGTATTGCTACAGATGGCTTTCTCAGAAGCATTTGGCTAAAAGTTTGATATTTTTTTCCCCTCTCCAGTTGCTTTGAATGAGGCTAGGTCATGTCTGTTTTACCAAGATCTGGGATTTCACATTTCTATAGATCTTAATTGAAGAGACAGAGATTGATGATGAGAACTCTGCATGCATTTGTTAGGCGACCCAACTTACCATAGCTCGTTTTTTTTTCATTCAGTAATTTCCTTAGTAGACCTAGCAGTGCCCATAATCAATCCTGATCTCGAAAAAATAAGCATCTGGTGAAACAGGCACTGTACCATTCAGATTGGATAAACAGAATGGACAGATTGCGTAGAACTCTAAGGGAGAGCTTTGCTTCAACTGTGCTACCATCTCTAGGCTGCAAAAATCCAGATGGCAACTTGTTTTAATGTTACCTCCTGGCTACCAGCTAGCGACCACTGGAGTTTTGCAGCCCAGACATGGTTGGCCTGGCTTCAATTATAGGGCTCTACATGAGGCTACCCTTGAAGAGTATTCAGAAGTTATAGCTGACACACAAGCTGCATAGACAGTTCTAGGGACCCCCAGGGTAGCCTATTATTGTGCAAGCTGGGGTTGCGGGTTTACTTCTGGATCCAATTCAAGGTGTCAGTTTTCACCTTTAAAGGTCTTTATGGCATAGTCCAGGATACCTGAGGAATTGTCTCACCCCAATGAGATTGACCAGACAGGTCACTTGTGATGGCAGAAGGGGCATGCCGTAGATCCCATCAATCAAGGAATTCCAGCTGGTGGGATCCAGGAGAAAAGTCTTTTCTGCTGTGACTTCCACTCTCTGGAACCTCATGCCCTGTCTTGGCTTTCCCAAAAAAGCTTCAAAGGCTGGCTCTGCCAACTGGCCTGGGGCCATGTTATGCTGGAGGTGTTTAGTGGATTAAAAAGAAGGTTCCACCTGGACTCTGTTTGTTTCCTGGTTCCTGTGAGCTGATTTTGGTTAATTTCAATACTTAATGTTTCAGTTTTATACTGTTGCTTTTATCATCTTGTAAATCACCCAGAGTCCCTTCATAGTGAGATGAATAAGACATACATTTAATAATTAAATAAATAATGCTTCCCCTTCAAATCAATTTTTGCTTTTAAGAGCGACCATAAAGTTGCTGATATGGCTTATTTCATATTGCTCTGGAGGTCCCCTCTGGCTATTGTAAGCAGTACAAGGTGACTTAAATGAAGGTGCATTGTGCTGGGCCTCAGTGCTAGTGCCTTTGCAGCATGGATAACTCACAGAGGCAAACCACAACTACATCCTACAGACCGGCTAATGGTGACATTGAGCTTTTCACATCTATACATGTTCAATCTACCTGATGTTATAGAAACCGGTGATTATCTTCTCTCCTTATCATATCATCATCTTCACCAGAGATTAAGTGAGCCTATATTATTTCCTCATATGATGCCTTTGGGAGGCATTAGGGCATTCAATTTCTCAGACGGCATAGGAGATGCTATGAGAATGGCTAACCACCAGACATTGTTAAAAAAAATTCAACAGAGAAGTGCTACTTGGGGATACTATGTTGAACGTACATATAGCTGTATCCAGACACCATCCTCTTTGCTTCCACATCTGACATCTTGAAGGTAGTAGTACAAAGTCTGTATTCCATTGTTTTTTTTAACTAACACCTTTCTAGGCCAACTCTTCTGTCTGTCCTTCATGTGATCTGAAGAACATATCAAGTCCAATGTGACACCCCCTTTTTGTTTCTTCATTTTCCTCCCTCACAAAGAAGACATACTATTTATTAACTAGAACTCCACCCCCTACACACACACACATGCATTTTATTCAGTTTAAAAGTTCTGTGTCCTTCAATTTTCATTTGACTTTCCTCCAGAAAAAGGAAATGAAATGGCGTCAATTATTTTTACTTCTCCAATTATCCTCTGATCCCTTCAGCTTTTCTACGTAGCATCGCAGACCAAGGTGACCTGATCTCCACAGCTTAAAGCAGTGTGGATCAATAGCATGTGGCCTATATATTTAGACAGCAGTAAGAAATCTTCAGCTCTTTACAGGGAGCTAAAAAGAGACCAAACCAACTCTGATACAATCCAGCCTGTGAAAACAGATGTAAAAACTCCTAATGGTTTGGGGGTTATTACTGCCACAAGACTGTTGTTCCCACCTCAAATAAATAATCATAAACTATCCAGATTGTGGCCTTAAATCCTACAGATTCCATTCTTAAAATGAAGGAGTCATGTATTTAAATATAGGGTATAATCCATCAGTTTAGTTCCCCTCATATTGCCTTCATGCCTGCATTTAATGAGTGAGGAACTAAGTGAATAATGTTTTGTTATTACAGGAGTGGTCCTACAAGGATGGAATTTAATTGTTAGTTGCCCAGCTGCTTCATACAAGAAAGGAATTTGATGTGACATATAAAAATATATCAATTTCTCAACTTGAATTTAATCATAAAATGACAGGTGAGAAGAAGGATTTTGAAGGCATCTCTGAGTTGAAAGTTTAGAGTTCAAACCTCTGCTTTAAATAAATAGTGTGTTTCTGGCCCTTCAATTTACAACACTATCAATAATAGTTGTTGTGAATGATTTCTACTGGGCTAGATGGACCAATAAGCTGTTTTGATATCAGAACCAAGAGATCCCCATCTTTACTAAAATTACCCCATCCGGTAACCTAAATTCACTCAGTGTCAACATGGGTGGGTACTGAAGTTGGCCAGCAGTTAGGAGAATAGCTCATCAAAATCCCAAATTTTGTAGGGTGGAAGTAAGCATGGGACAAGATGGGTCTTTTTGGTGTTTATAGAATAAGAAAGAGTCAGTTTAGAAGTTATCAGAGTGGTGGCTGAGTTTATGGAGAAATACCTAGAAATAATGAAAAGAAAGACTAGGGGTGACATGATAGCAATGTTCCAATATCTCAGGGGTTGCCACAAAGAAGAGGGAGTCAAGCTATTCTCCAAAGTACCTGAAGGCAGGACAAGAGGCAATGGATGGAAACTAATCAAGGAGAGAAGCAACCTAGAACTAAGGAGAAACTTCCTGACAGAACTGTCAGTGGAAATCAGTGGAACAACTTGCCTTCAGAAGTTGTGAATGTTCCAACACTGGAAGTTTTTAGGAAGAGATTGGACAACAATTTGTAGGGGGTTGGACTAGAAGACCTCCAAGGTCCTTTCCAACTCTGTTATTCTATTCTATTCTATTCTATTCTATTCTATTCTATTCTATTCTATTCTATTCTATTCTATTCTTTTCCATCCCATCCCATCCCATCCCATCCGAATTCTATTCTATTCTATTCTATTCCATCCCATCCCATCCCATCCCATCCCATCCCATCCCATCCCATCCAAATTCTGTTCTGTTCTGTTCTGTTCCGTTCTGTCCCGTTCTATTCTATTCTATTCTATTACCAGTAGACCAAGATCTCCTTCTGCATACTTGAGCAGAGATGTCATCTTCCTTAGGTTTCCTGTTCAAGAAATTATTCTTCAGCTTAAACATAAGACCCTTTCCTTTGTTTTTTTTTTCCTATTAAGTCAATGACCCAAATAAACATGAAACTGAAAACTGAAACTCCTTCTTTTGCATTTCCATTCAAGAGTGAATGGAACAATACTGCTAGAATTTTCAGTATTTTCAGTTTTTCCTTGTTAATTACTGTAGGCTTGGCATGGGTGTCATCAAAAATCAGTAGCGACCATTTTTACTTTTCCTCCTCCAGTAAAGCCTCCCCCAGACAACCCAAATGCCTTTGTATGGCATCAGGGCTTCCAGCTCCCACCTCGGATGGTTTTCCATTCCAATATCAGCAATAATAGCTCATTTTTCCTGTGCTCCTAACAGTGCAATCATACACGAGGTTCGTGTTAGAGAAAATCTGAGAGCTCCAGCTCAAAACCCAAAGCCATATATAAAACAGGGTCAGTAACTTAGTCAAAGGGCAACTGGGCATTCGGAATATTCAGCAGCACCAGATGTAATAAGCATTAGCAAATTGAAGTGAACTTAAGTGAAAAGCATAAATGAAAGCATTAACTGCGGGAATGAAAACGTGGCTGCCAAGAATTGACTGCCCTGAGAACTCAAGATTTTTAGGTAGTAGCTATGTTAAACACACACACACACACACACACACACACACACACAAACACCAAATATATACACTTTTTGTTTAATCTAAACTATTCATTGTATAGAGCAGGGGTCTGCAACCTTGACAACTTTAAGACTTGTGGACTTCAGCTCCCAGAATTCCTCAGCCAGCATAGCTGGCTGAGGAATTCTGGGAGCTGAAGTCCACAAGTCTTAAAGTTGTCAAGGTTGCAGACCCCTGGAATAGAGCATCTATTTTCTCATTCTTCCCACCCCACATTTCAATATTCACATGGATCAACCCACTCACTAACCTTATCACCCACATCAAGTACTATCTCCCGTTGCACAGCTAAGGACTTTCTGTAGTCATTATTGTAATCCATCAAACGGAGGAATGATTTGCATAAAGTCTACCAAGAGGACTTGCAGCGCCAGCTGTCCATGGGCTTCTCTAGTCTGCCTTTGCTACTGATTCCGACAATAAACTTGTTTGTGTTTCTATATAATTTGGATCCTGGTATCCCATTCAAATATAGCCCTGGGAAAATTCTGCTTCATTTGCAAAATACTAAACACATTTGGGTCCACATGCAATGCTCCCTTCTTTGGCTTGAAAGGTAATGTACTTTGAAAATACTTGGCCCTTGATTTTCCTGATTGGATAATGTTTTGCTTTGCTTTCCTTATCCCTTTTCCCTGTATGGATACATGGCTAGGATGGATATGGGAAATGTGCCTTATTTTTCAGTGGTTGTTGTATGGAGGCTGTTTGCTGCAGAGATTTCCAATACACACAGAGATAGTCTTTTTTTCCCCTAGATAGCATCAGAGAAATATTCCCCACGCAATCTTGAATCTGGATTCCCCCGCTCAGTACTCAATTCATACTAATGCACGAAAGAGAACACATATATCAGGTATTTCTGGTTCTACACTGCTTGCAAAGATATAATGGTAAACAATATTAATATTTATTTATTTTATTTATTTAATTTATATGCCGCCCTTCTCCCGACAGGGACTCAGGGCGGCGCACAACATATTTAAAACCAGAACATATATACAATCCCCCCCTTAAAACCGAATTAAACCGAATTTTAATGTTGCGTCTTCCGAATATTTAAAACCCAATGTAAAATCCACCCTAGGTCAGGTCCGCTTGCTGGANGGTAGGGGCACCCACAGAGAAGGCCCTCCCCCTGGGGGTCGCCAGCCGACACTGCTTGGCCGACGGCACCCTGAGGAGACCCACTCTGTGGGAGCGTACCGGTCTGTGGGAAGGAATCTGCGGCAGAAGGCGGTCTCGGAGGTAGCCGGGTCCTATGCCAGCCCACTGGTTAATATGTCCCTTAATTCAAGGGTCTTAGCTACATTCAAAAACTCTTTAGAGAACTATGTGCCAGAGTCACCACCTATTGCTGCTTTGATGATCTTCTTTTTTGAAGGGCTCCTTCAAACCTTGGCAGGGTTTGCTCAAAAGGACAATGCACATTTCCAACGGTCCTCACTCCCATCAACTTGGCTTCTTTGTCAGGGTGGGAGGGAGGAAAAAATAATCATATGTAGAGCCCAGTAACACTTTAGGATCCAATTAATAGGAATACATATCCCATGGTTTGGGGAAAATAAGATTGGAGGGATCAATTAATGCTATACTTTTGGCTCATATGTTCAGAAAATATGTCCACCAATTGTTAATCTAAGGATATTTTTTTTGTTAAATTCAGCTCCATAATGTAGTATTCTGGCTTTGCTTTTACAAGAAATTACGAAAGACTGGGTTAACTTGTCACTGTATTAGAAGTTAACTGAAACGAAATGGGCAGGGATGTGTAGCTTTTTCCAGGCTGAAAGTCACCACTGACCTTGAATGGCCTTGATTTAATCATGTTTTTCCCCTTCTTCATTTTAAAAAATAACATTTGCTAATAACCTTTGGAATTTCTTGGCATTGGGGAGAGAAAACCCAAGGCTTTCCAGGAGCATCTGGAGTCCTGGGATTCAGGATTGATGTAAAGAATGGATTGGAAATCTTTACAATTCTCAAAAATAAAGCACATACCTGGGGCAACTGCCCAAACTTTCTTGCAATATTATTTGACAGATGGTATGCAACAGCTCATTTCATCTATACCTCCCATCTCATAACTTGTTTGTGTTTCTATATAATTGGGCCCTGGTGTATTTCTATACTCAATTAAAGCACACCGCTAACCAGTTCGCTTCCAGGTGCAACTCAAAAATGCTGCTTATCAGTTATAAAGCCCTTCAAACAAAAAATTAAATTCCCACAGTGGAGGAATGGGTTGTGAAAACAATAGAAGTTGAAGAAATGGCAAAGATGACTTGCTTTATCAGAGGAAAACAAAAACATGACAAAAACCTTACATGATTTTTTGCTGAAAGCAGAAGAAAATGATACGATGATTTATGTGTTTGAAAATTAAGAAGGAGGTAGATTAAGTGAGGGACTGAGGGGACCTTTGTGTAACAACTAAGAGGGAGGAGAGACTGTAAGATTGTTATTATCTGTTGAAGAGGATGTTGGAAGTCATTGCATTTCATAACCATTTGTCTTTTCTTTCTTTCTTTCTTTCTTTCTTTCTTTCTTTCTTTCTTTCTTTCTTTCCTTCCTTCCTTCCTTCCTTCCTTCCTTCCTTCCTTCCTTCCTTTTTCTTTAGATTTGCCCCTTATGTAAAACTCCTAATAAATACAATTTTTTAAAAGAACTCTAAAGCCTTTCATGGAGCTGGTTACCTTAAGAGGCATTTATCTTCATAGTTTCTGCCTGGCTCTGTGATTCACCAGAGTTGGCAAGCTACTGATCCCTTCCATTAATCAGTCTCAACTGATGGGATCTAGGTATCATGACATAGATATCATGCCACATATTCTGTTAGAGAGAAGTTCCCTAAGGATGGGTTCCAGCACGTGTCCAAAAGTTTGGAAGACTAAACCTCTGGTCCCTGTGACCAACCCAGATTGGATCCTGCAACATTATCCTGGGATACCTATATTCACCTTCATTCATAGGTATCATGTCTTCTCTGTCACAGCATCTGTCCCCTGGAATACCAAGATTCACCTGGGTTTGTTTAAAAGAGAGCAATTTTCCCAGACTGTTAATTAGACAGAATGATGAGACGTCTACATCTTACTCTTTTAGTCTTCCAGATATTTAGGGTCCTTTACTTGCATTTTTTTCAGATGCTTTTGTTGAATGTCATCCAGAGTTACTCTTAAGTTGGCAGTCTTAGAAAGGGAATTCAATAAAAATAAATAAATTAAAGCAAGTTTCCATCAGTGACACTTTTGCAGTAGTCAAAAGATCAGTAGAGATATGAGTTTTAGGAAACAATCCGTGAAGATGCCACTTCTTTGTCACCAGAATAATTCAGTGATACATTTAATGATAGAAATAGAAAACCATGAAACTATAAAGGCCTTTCCTTGAGGCTCATCCACCCTGAAACTGGCAGAAAATGAGACGGCATGTAAGTTCTTAGTCTTACTGCTGATCCCTCTTCAGCATCTGCAACCTGTGTCCAGGTTTAGCACTAAATATTTGCATCTTGATTTAGGTTGTGCAATATGTTAAGCAAAGCTTCTGACTCTGCTGCTTTTGCTGTTCTAAAAATCACACACTCTGGGACTAGCCAATTGCAGCACTAGCAAATCCTTACAAATGGCCCACACATTTATTTTATGTATGTTATATTAGATCTCTTTTTAATCTCACCTTTATTACTTTCATAGGTAACTCAAGGTGGCAAACATACACAACATTCCTTTCTCTTTTTTTGTCCACAACAACAGCACTATGATTCGGCTGAGAGAGAAAATGACTGGCCCAATCATTGCAAATACTACTGATTGGTAGGCTAGGAAGGCGCTCAATGAAATAGAAAAAACAGCTTTTTTGAATCCTCCATTTCTTGGCAGGTTGGTTATGTGGCAGGCTTGTTTTTAAACACTAACCCCGCACTCAGAACAAGCTCATTGGAGGTTTGATTGGCAGGGTGAGAGAGTTGCACAGTAAAACTGAGAGGTCCCCTGCTTTACCAGCCAGCTTCCTTACAATATCTACAGGTATTGTAGATTTACAACCATTCATTTAGTGAATATTTAAAGTTACAATGGCACTGAAAAAGTGCCTTAAGACTGACCCTTGCACTTACAGCCATCACAGCATCTCCATAGTCAAAATTTGGGCACTTGGCAACCTGCATGTTTTTTTTACGACAGTTGCAGCATCCTGGGGTCATGTGTTCACCATTTGCAAACTTCCTTGATGGCTTCTGACATGCAAAGTCAATTGGGGAAGCCGGATTTGCTTACTGACTGCACGATTCACTTAACAACCATGGCAAGAAAAAGGTCATAAAATTGGTAAGTTACAACCACCTTAGTTAGCAATGGAAATTCTGCTTCTGATTGTGGTCATAAGTCAAGGACTGCCTGTATCAGCTTTTTCATAGGTTTGTTTTGACAAAAAAAATAGTGCACTTTTAAAAAAATGCTAAACCAGCCAGCAGAATAGTCCCACTGGACAGAAAGAAGAAGCTGGTGGTAAAGCAGGAGATGCAGCTCTCTCAAGACCTATCTAGAGAACTATCTTTCTCCAGTTGTTCAGTTGTTGATCTGCGAAGACTGCCCTGGACCTAAGAAAAGAAGTTGTGCCTGCATTAGTCTGTTGCAAAGAAAATATTTCTTGAAAGAATTAAACGTGTAAATGTCCAATTTTGCCTTCTTTGCTATGTGGAACTGTAAGCTGAGTATGTCAGGAGCAATATAAAACTATCTTTGGATGCTCTGAGAAGAGAATACTTAGCCACAGTGTGTGGTTTAAAAAAGAGAAAATGTAGGGTCAACACTTGGTTTTACTTGCTATTTTTTACTTGTCCGTGTTACTCTAAAAGGAATAGAGAAAAGGAAAGACCATTCAGCTCAGACAGGAGATCTGAAGAGTGAGGAACTGGAAAATCCTCTTCTGGAACTGTGGTGCTTTGAAAGAGAGGTTTTGCAATATCCCGCACCCTCTGTGACTAGCAAAACTAAGAGAGCAAAGGCTTTAGATATTGCTGAGCAAAACACAATTGGAATGACATCTGAAGCTAAGCAATTCAAAATTGGTTCACTGAAGTACTAAGGGATATGCAAAATAGAGGTGGGAAAATGCTGAAGCACTAGATGGAGCTCTGAAAGAAGAGGCGAAAAGAAACTAAAAGTTTAATTCTGACTGTTAATGAGATTCTAGAGACATCAATGAGTGACTCTACCTGTAACTGCCTTAATTGGATTAAAGTTAAACTGTTTCCCAGAACGTTTTTGGAGCTGCTGTTGATGCTTTAAAAACGAGGGGAGATGCAGACTTATCATTTGTAATAAGCCATTTATGTAAAAAAAAAATATATATGCAAAGGTGTGGATAAGAATTCAGGAGAGGATGGAGAAGCTGCATTTAAAACTAGGTGAAGAGATGGAAGAGGCTGCTTCTGCAGCAGCTCTAACCAGAGGCAGTTTAAATGCCTCCAGAGAAAAGGAAGCAGCAAGCGAAGCCATCTTCAGGAGGGTGTGTCAAAGAGACAACACAGGCAGCCAAATGACAAAGATGCCAGGCAAAAATTCTGCTGAGTTTATGCAGAGATATTTGGACCTAACTTTGAAAAACCTGATGGAGTTAATTACATCTGTGCCACCTGTAATTGTTGTTTTTTTTAAAAAAGATACATTTGCTGAATTGGGCATGGAATGCAAAACTGCCATTTATGCCAAACTTGGCAAAAGCATGCTGACTGGGGAATTCTGGGAATTATAGTCCACACGTCTTAACGTTGCCAAGTTTGAAAAACACTGTGCCAGCAGATAGAGCACTAGTTTTGGGTGAAGGCAAAGGAACTGCGAGACTGCATTGTACAAAGGAAAACGGAGAAGATGTAGAGCAGACTATGATGTCTCCTCCTTAGGTTCCAGTGCGAGGTGCTAGATTGATGACAGAAAAATATACCACTGAAAGAAGTCATGACGTGAAATGTAAAGTGTTTTTTAGTCAGCGATGAAGACAAGGGACTCATAAATAAAGCGGTCTGTTAGAAATGGAGTGTGTGAAGTAAACAATGCTCACATAAGTACTTGAATTAGTTATATTAGGGAGCAGGATCAGAGACACTGAAAAGTATAATTCCAGTTAAAATAGGGAGATAGATCCTTGTTAGATGTACATCCTTACAATAAAACAAAACCCTCCCTTTTTACAACCTTGTAATCCCTTAATTCAGGATTCACAGCAGATATTTTTTTCTTTGCCCCCTAGGAGAGAAATATATGCCACTACCTAGGATTGAACTCTCAACCTTATGAGTGGGAGGTGAGAGAAAGACAGCCCTCCTAGAGATGATCCACAGTGGTTTGTATGGAGCTATGAAAACAAAATTTCAGGAGAGAACCAATACTTCATCAATTTCCCCCAAAGAAAAGTCAAATGCTGGAGAAATGTAAAGAGTGTGTTGCAAGAGTCAGCAATACATTGGGGAGAAAGGTAATAGAAGCAAGTTCATGATGAATGAGTAGGCAGGATGCTTGAGGAAAGAACATGCTTAACACAAAGCTATACTTTGTACCTTCAAGTGAAGAAGAGATAGAGATAGAGAAAATGAACTGATGGGGATGATGCAGGAATACAAGAAAGTTCTGGATAGGAATAGTCATGGCTAAAAAGAGATTACTAGTCAAGGCAACATAAATGGCACCATACAAACAGTAACAGAGGACTGGCAATCTGGATTTCAAGAAGCAAGACTCTTGGCTGGTCTTTGTTGCAAAGAACCTACTACAAATAGTAGTAGGTTCTAGTGCTCCTTAGTACTAAAAATTCAGTTGATTTGCAGAGAACCATAACATCAGCAGCCAGCGTGAAAGAAAGAAGAAAAGGTGAATAGAGCAGCCATTTCTAAAACTTTGCTTTTATTTCAGTCACAAACCAACATAGAACAAATAACATAACAATCGTTCCAAAATACAAATAGGAGTAAAATATGTTTATTTTAATGCAATAAAATAAATGACCATTTTTGAATTGCAGAAGTATAAACATAAAACCAGAGAAAAAATTATAAGATTACAACCTGTTGTCTAAAAAGCTGTAAATAGTTGAGATAGAAAACTATGGATAAATATAAAATATATTTATTCAATATAAATATGTAAGAAATACTGGGATTTATAAGATACTATAACAGTTTAAAACTATCCTAACTTGTGCTGAGCTTCTTAAACATTGACACGGATTAGCAAAATGCTGTTCTGTAGGATCTTAACAGAATTAGATAAAAAATGAACTATAATAAATTTGATATAAAAATGGTTCTAGCGATTATTTTTAGCAGAGCTCATATTCTTTCCATTCTTCCTTTTTTAGATCTTAGAAAAATAGTCACCTTAACTTCAAATGTCCTTAATCCTATTTTCTTCCAGGATGGCTCCAGATTGTCTATTTTTGCTAATCATATCACTGTGATTTAAACAAAGCTGGATTGCCCTAAAAAATGCAATAGCAAAACTCTTCCTTTTTCTACCAATCTACACACAGTGAGATGCACCATAAGGCAGGGCAGATAGAACTCAGAAAGGCTACAGTCAATTGGCAATCTGCAGATGCTGAGCAATTGATCTCTCTGCGCAACCATAAGAACTGGTATTTTCCATCACTATCAATCAACAAGGCAGGAAGGCACATGGCCAAAAGAACTCCAGGCCATTTGCACCATGGAAACAAGAACAATTGGTGGCCAAATTTGTTTTGCATTTCTTATTAATTTAGAAAATGGTGGAAGGCAGGCCGCCTTGACAAAAACCAGATGTCTATGAGGCACTGAAAATGTGACTGTCCTTGAAACTAACATGGAAACTTGAGCAGAATGTGAGAGCCAGGATCATAATGGGTGCAGACAGCTGAAATTATTTTATACCAATATGTTAGAAGGGCTACTACACCAATATTTACCTGTTTCCAGTTCAATTCAAAGCATGTCTTACTTGCCTTTAAAAACCCTAGACTAGGATCTGGAGAAATTTCCTGACAGCGAGAACAATTAACCAATGGAATGGGTTGTGGGTGCACCAACACTGAAGGTTTTTAAGAAGAGATCGGACAGCCATTTATTTGAAATTGTATAGGGCCTATTGCTTGGGTGCGGGGTTGGACTGAAGGACCTCCAGGAATCCTTCTAATTCTATAATTCTGTTTTGTTATTCTTCTGTGATCCTATCAAGCCTCAAGAAAGTCCAGGATGGATCTCCTGCCCTGGGCAATGGGTCCCTTCCAACCCTATTGTTCTATGTTCTGTTTTCTAGCTATCATTGAATTTCAGCTCCCATCTACCCAATCTGTATTGCCAAGGATGAAGTATATTGGTAGACAGCATTTAGCAATCTCACAGAAATATCTGAAAAATATGGCTTGAAGCTTAACACCTCAAAAACCAAGATCATGGTCGTCACCAAACAACCCGTTAATTTACCACCAATAAATTCAGAAGGAATACCACTAGAAAAAGTTGAAAGGATCACGCACCTCGGTTCTAATTTACATGAAAGCTGGGACATGACCATTGAAATAAAGACAAGGATAGAAAAAGCCCGAACAGCATTCTTCAAAATGAAAAAGGTCTTCTGCAGTCACGACATAAGCCTAAGACTGAAAATCAGGCTTGTCAGATGCTATATTTTTTCTATCCTGCTCTATGGAGTAGAGAGATGGTCTCTGACAGAAGGCCACCTGAAGAGACTAGAAGCATTTGAAATGTGGATTTACAGGCGGCTGTTATGTATAAACTGGGTTGACAAGATCAGAAATGAGGAGGTGATAAGCCGCCTGGGAAAGCCAAGGGAAATCATCAAAACAATTAAAAAACAAAAATTTGAATATTTTGGACATGTGATGCGACACCCAGAAAAATACGGCATACTCCATTTAATCCTCCAGGGAAAGATTGAAGGCGAAAGAGGTCCAGTCAGAAGAAGAACATCATGGCTTCAAAATCTAAGCCATTTTTGGACAAAACTCAGCAGCACTTTTTCGTGCGGCTGCTGATAAAAACAGGATCGCCAACATGATCGCCAACGTCCGATAATGGATATGGCACAAGAAGAAGAAGAAGAAGAGGAGATCTCCTGTCCACATTAGCAGAATATACCATTTTTATCTCCAGATTTATTTATTTTTTTTAAAAAAGGCATAGAAATATTCACAGCCATTTACATCATGCCATTAAGAGAAAATTTCTATGCATTTGTCCAGAAGTTTGGTAATACTTTGAATACATACACACAGAGAATAAATACATGCATACATTTTACCCTGTACATTCTTTTCACTGATCAAGACTTTTGAATGCAAACTCCTCTAAGAGAAACTCTGTATTTATGTGTAATTATTGCTGTTCACAGGCTACTTGTGTTGCACCAGATTTTTTTTTTTCAGATATACTTTTGATGAATTTGGATCTGGAAAAAAAGCATACCTTGTGGCCTCTGATGCCAGTGTTCACCACATTGCCAGGCTTAGTGGGAGTGGGATCTCAAATTACCTCCAAGCATAATTAGCGGTAGAATTCTTTTGTACCTTTAAGGGTCTACATGTATATATAAAAAAATCTCATTCTTAAAATAGTTTGCAATCTAAATATTTTAAGTAGCGCCTCTAGGAGTTAGTCCATGTGTAAAAATCATTAGTAGAGACTCTTTTCTAATGGACTATCCCTCTTGCTCCAGTAATAATAGCATAATTATTTGTCTGTTTGTTATTTGTCTAACAGTCTATTGTTAGACTATGACAATGTTGGCGAACCTATGGCACGGGTGCCAGAGGCGGCACTCAGAGCCCTCTCTGTGGGCACGTGCACCATCGCCCCAGTCCTAGGCCTTCAGCTGGGTCTTATAAAACCTTTTCACTTTAGGCCTCTGTCACCATGTGCACAAAAAAAAAAGTTCAATCAGTCAATTTCAACTTCTCGCAGGAAAAAAAGATCTTGCAAATTTGGAATGGATTGATTGAACTTTTTAGTCCCACCCAGTCTGCTGTTATCACCGTAGCCACGCCCAGCCAATGGGCCACACCATGGGCCACACCCACCAGGCACTCGATGATGCATAAGTGGGTTTTGGATTGCAGTTTGGGCAATCAGTCTCTTAAAGGTTCACCATCACTGGACTATGATTTGTTTCTTAAGGTACTTTATATTGGTTTATTGGTTTCCCTGTCTCTTTTATATTGATCACCAGGAGACAGTATGTAACCTGTGTCATCCTTATTGGGAATTATCAGGTATGGATGGGACCCCATACATGGGGGCATGAGACAATATTAATACCTGCTGTGAGAGAGTAAGGGAAGGTAGACTGACTATCTTTTATATGTCATTTCTACCTTAAATATGCTTTGTTTTTGTTATATTTGAAAGGTTTCCTGTTACTATAAGACAGAGCCTGTGTATTTCTAAACAATAAATAAGAACTTTGCGGTATGGAGTGCAGTTCAGGACAATCACCTTACTGTCATGAGGAAAATAGGAAATATAAAAATAGTTTGAAATAGATGAATAAGGACCTTGGCATTGAAGAGTGAGCACAGTACTTCAGACGTTCAGATCAGGAGAGCATTCTCAATTATCTTCCCTTGACCCCTATTCAATATGGGCATTTTTGGAAAAGAAGGATGCTTCAAGTACGTCTGGAGACAGGTGGATTATGACATATAGCGTGGGGAAGGAAATTTAATCTCATCTCCTGTTTTCGGAAGCAGAGCCTGTTCCTTGTGGAACCTTAAGAGTTCAAAGAGAAGTTTGAAAGCCTGCAATCAAAGTTGCTTTTTGCTTTGGATTCTTGCACCAAGCTGAAAGTTTTGTTTGATGCCCTAAATAGTTCCTTCCAATTCCATGCTTCTATGATTCTCCGTCTGAATTATTCAAAGCTCACTGCAGGCACAAACTCATTAGGTGGCCTCAGTAAAGCCTCCTTATACGACAGCCTCAGTCTCTGTTCCATAGAGTTGAGTTGATGGTGGTGATTATGACACCAAATCTAAATGCATGGTGGTTTAGAGAGAAAATTATATGGTATTAATGAATTAGCCATAATGCACAAATTATGAATGCATAGTAATTCATTAGAATTTCTAGATAAATGTGAGTGAAGTGATATGGATACTTCAAAGCATTTAAATACTAAGCGCGTATTTGCAGTTTTTGTTTCCACAGGGTGGTACTTTAGTCAGAATTCAAAATTCTTAGAGAAATCACCTTGTCAGTTTCTAAACACAATGGACCTGAAGTGTTGTAGCAAGTTGCACATTGTTCATTAGTTAATTAACTAACAACAACAATCACTAATCAATTGATGTTTTTACAGTACTGCTATTCTGTGGTTTAACTTAAAATTGGTAAGTCTTGAAATATACGATGTAAGGGAGCCAGTTGGATGTAGGTTAAGGTATCAGGCTAGAAACCAAAAGACTGTGAGTTCTAGTAGAACTTTAGGAACAAAGTCAGCTGGGTGACTTTGGGCCAGTCTCTTTCTCTCAGCCCTAGGAAAGAAATAATGGCAAGCCACTTCTGAAAAAGCTTGCAAAAAACTGGAGGGACTTGTCCAGGCATTCTCTGAGAATTGAACTTAATTGAATAGAAGATAGATGGATGGAATAATAATGAGGATGATGATGATGATGATGATGATGATGATGATGATGATGGAAGAGACCTTGGAGGTCTTCTAGTCCAACCCCCTGTGCTCAGGCAGGAAACCCTATATCATTTCAGACAAATGATTGTCCAGTCTCTTCTTAAAAACTTCCAGTGTTGGAGCATTCACAACCTCTGGAGGCAAGTTCTTCCACTGGTTAATTGTTGTAACTGTCAGGAAATTGCTCCTTAGTTCTAGGTTGCTTCTCTCTTTGGTCAGCCCCTGAGATATTGGAATACTGCTATCATGTCCCCCCTCGTCCTTCTCTTCATTAAACTAGACATACCCAATTCCAGATAGAGAAAGAAAGAAAGAAAGAAAGAAAGAAAGAAAGAAAGAAAGAAAGAAAGAAAGAAAGAAAAAAGAAAGAAAGAAAGAAAGAAAGAAAGAAAGAAAGAAAGAAAGAAAGAAAGAAAGAAAGAAAGAGTAATAGGATTGTACATTAGAATGGAACAAGAGTAGAAAATGGCCTAAAATGCTTGGGGATGCTGAGATAAGTGCAAAGCAGATGCTGCCAAAGACTCTGAGGGAGAACATCCCATCACTGAGATATCATCCTAGAACAGTGATGGCGAACCTTTTAGAGACCGAGTGCCCAAAAACTGCCCCCTGCCCCCGCTCCGCCTCCCATCCTGCCTGCTCCACTCCTGCCTGCCCCCTGCCCCACCCACCCGCAGGGCCATACACCATCTCCATGGCCCACAGCAGATCATCCAGGCAGCCCTGCAGCGCCATGGCAGCCACTCCCTCCACCCACATCCCGCAGCATCATCTGCACACTATGGGGCATGAGGGCAGAGTCTTGTCCCTGCTGCCTGGCTATGTCCTTGGCTGTGCTGCTCTGTGCAGGCTGTGCCTGGGGGCGACCCTCCTCCAGGGAGGCTGCTGGTGAGGAGGGGGCCATAGGAGGAGGCGGGGCTGGGGCGACGGCGCGCGTGCCCACAGAGAGGGCTCCGAGTGCCGCATGCCATCGGTTCACCACCACTGTCCTAGAATAAATCCCCATGTGCCATTTACAGAGGCTGAGATGATATGTAAAGGGCCTTCAAAATATGTTCTGTATGAATAAATGGAAAATAAGGCTCAATCGTAAAGCAAATGCCAGTTCTCTGTCATTATCTGTTATTTCCAAGAGTGGGATCCACATAAGCCCCACAATAGAAAATAAAAATGGATGGCTGCGGTCAAAACCCTGCTACAATAGCCGTTTTATGAATAGTGAAGATCCTGTTGATAGTCTTTTTTCTGTGAGTCATCACATCATACTTTCAAAATAGACCAAACAGCTGAAGAAACTTCCTTACCTGTAATTCTGGAAATTACTGCGATTCTGGAACTATTGCTTAGAATGTTTCTCATTTGTTCTCAGCAAAGATTTGCTTAGAATAATAGCAGAAGAATCTTTAACCAAAAATGAACTCTTCTTTAACAAAAGGGGAAAACATATCAGTATGTCTAAATATTTAAAGAACTTTGATAAGAGCCCTTCTTCACCAGAATATAGATAACCCCTGCTGAGAAGCTAATATTTCAATCAGTGTTCTTTAATAAAGATATTCAAAAACCAGCAGGTTATTCATCTAAAAGCTTCTGCTGACGTTTTCTAGTGATTACTTGCTATAAAAGTATTACATTCCACCAGAACCCTGGTGGGAAATGTTAAATGTATAAGAATTTCTGGAGGTTCCTGTTAGCACCAGAAGTAGCAAAAGTCTGACAGATCTTACATTACAAAACCACATTTTCTAGAAGACCACTGCTTTTAAAATCAACGGCAAAAGTAAGACGACTAAACCAATATCACTTTCCATCTGGATATACACCAATGACAATAATGGATCAGAGCTTCTTCTGCAAACTTTCAAGATTTCAAAGTTGAAATTAAATGTATTTGTGCATCTTGAAAGCTAAGATGTAGTCTCTCAAGCAAGTAGTCCATTTGACTCAAGGCTAATTCCCAGCTAGGGTTGCCAACCAACTGTAGTAGAATATTTGTAGCCCATATTTGTTACTCAGTTGATATCCATGTTTTATTTGTGTAAACTTATGACAATTCTAAAAATACAAAACACAACGGAGAACCACAAAGGCCCTAAAATCAAATTAATTTTTTTTTTAAAAAAAAATCAAATTCAGACAAGTATCATTAAAATAATTAAGCATTAGAAGTTTGGTAACACACACACACAAAAAAAAACATATATATATGTAGGTCTTTGGTTATTCAGGTTATACATACATATATATGTATGTATGTATGTATGTATATATGTATGTATGTGTATGTATGTATGTATGTATATACACATACATATACATATACATATACATACATATACATATATACATATATACATATATTCCTAATAACTACAGCGAAAGCTTAGGTTATTTTTAGTATTGTAAATAGTTGTTTTTATTGTTTTAGTTTTTTAACAATAAACAGCTGGTTTATATCCTTTCCAGAGTTCGAGGATTTTCTATCATTATACACACACACACACACACACACACATATGCTAAAAAAATTGGATTGCTAACAAAGAGTTAAAGGGGGACTGGGATAGCTATTTTGAGCTAATTAGCTCTCATCAGCCAGCCATATCCTTCTGAGATTCAAACCTGGGCTGCTTGCACATATATGGTTAAAAATAACACTGAAGACAAACAAGTGACTCCTGGGTATATCCATAGTAGGAAATAAAACGTGAGCGACTCTGGAGTTGTGAGCCAGGTGGAGCCGGATGGGAGAAAACAACAAGGGAGATCGTCCGGACGAGGCGTGGAAGCTCCCACCCCCGCACGTACTTAGCATCGGTGAAATGGAGGGTGGGGACGTGACTGCTGGGTTACAGCCCAAGCCGGATTGGATGGGGGCGAACAAGGAGCAGAAGAGGGGACAACTAGATGGCACTTGTGTGCCAGGTGAGGCTAAGCGCCCTCACAGTGCACGGACACGGAGGAATGGGGTGTGAGTGTCAATGCAAGGATAGTTAATGAGAGTGATGAGGGGCATACATCGATTGGTTATCCAGGACCCGTCACGAGATCTAGGGCCCAGGTGCAGGCGTTGGCTGGCCTATAAATGGTTTCTCCCATTGAGTTATTCTTTACCCTGACGATGTTGGTAGGATCCAATGAAAGCTAGGTTCTTTTTAATATTCTTTTAAAGGTTTTTAATGTTTTATTAAAACTTTTAACTGTTTTACAACCTCCTGGTGCTCACGTTTTGTTTCCTACTATATATATATATATATGCCATTTTTCAAACTGCTGGGAATTTATAGGGGCCAAGCACATCTATTTGTGGGATGTATTTCATAGCCAGAATGATACACAGGAGAACAATCTCTATTTTGACTACAAAATAGTAAGCCTTTGGAAATGGGCATATCTTCAGAAGGACTCTACAAATACATGTTGTTGCTTTCAGGGTACTTGCTAGAAAAGTAGTGGGTGAAAATTCTTTCCTCTGCCCTCACTCTAATGAATGAGCAGGACAGTATAAATTCTCTTTGTTGTAGTATCCTGTTCTCCTGCTGCAACAACTGAGGCTGGGTTGTAGAATCCAGATGAGTTTGACCAACTTATAGTTATAAGACTTATAATTTAAGCAAAGGAATGCCAAAGTTGAAAGTCTAGCAACTTCTATTAAACCTCCACTCTCTCCTTTTTGACAGTAAGAAGGCTTAACTCTCCCTTCTTATCGCTGGGGCAAAGGAAAACAACATTTTTGCATTTTGTTAGGAGGAATGCTTTCTTTTTTTTAATGTATCTTTTTTAGCAGTGAAAGTGGCAAGAAGAAAAGCAATAAATGCTTGTGGCACCAAGGGAGATCAAATGCTGAGCTCTTTCCCCATCTGTTTATTGTTGTTGTTGCTGTTGAGCTGCTTCTAACTCTTTATAACCTGATGGACATTTTTGGTCTGATTGTCAGTCAGCAAGTCCTTTGATTCCTTGTAAGCTTCTACTTGTGTCATCAGTGATAGTGTCTAGCTTTCTTTCCTTCTGTCAATGTATTTTTTAATTGCCTTTGATTTTGTTAAGCATCGGGATCTTTTTTCAGAGACTTTTGCACTGTGTGCGAAAAATATTAAAGCTTTAGCTTCATTCTTAGTACTTCTAGGGAGCAATCTGGTTTTCCTTCGTGATGCTGAATGATTTATTCTTCTGGTGGTCCAAGATATTCTCAAAGCAATTCAAAAACATCATTTTTTCTCTATTCAGCCATTCTGATTGATCTAGTTTTCACAGCCATATATTACAATTAGGAAAACCTTGCCCTTGACTACTTTTGTTCTCTCTGTAATGTATCTACATTTTAATATTTTGTCTAAATGAGTCATGGTCTTCTTTCTAAGCAGCAGAGCTCTTTTTATTTTATTGTCACCACCCTTTGAAGTTGTGAGCCTGAGAATATAAACTTTGTTACAACTTCAACTTTTTAGATTAGGAATCACCCAGAGTTTCTTATAAGATGGTTAATTTAAAAAAAAACTTTTCTATTTGCATTGGTGTGCTATTGTCTGATGACATAAATCTTTGTCTTTGTGTGTGTGTGTGTGTGTGTGTGTGTGTGTGTGTGTGTGTTGTTGAGTCAATGTTGATTCCTTGCAACTGCTTGGATAAGTCCCTTCAGTTTTCTTGGCAAGATTCCGGGAGTAGTTTGTTATTGCCTCCTTCCTAGAGCTGTCGGAGGGTGCCTGGCTCAAAATTGCCCAGTTAGTTTTGTGCCTAAGGTGGGATTAGAACACAAAGTCTGTTGGTTTCTAGCCTGGTGCCTTAACCACTGTATCTAATTGACTTTCCAGGGAATAAGAAGGAGACTGAAAAAAATAAGACAAGAGGACTGCTGAACATTTTCTGGAACCATTTCAGATATAGGCACAGTACATATAAATATTTTTATTTACGATTGTATTTGTTCAACAGCTGAGAGATGTTAATAAGTTTCCTTTTCCTTCAGATCTTTTAATCGTTTCTCTCATGGTTTTAGTTCTTTGAGTTATTGCTTTTCACAGTAATTGTAGCCCAGTGGCTGGAGTAGTTGGTTGACATGCAGTTGTTCCTAGGTCCCAAATGTCCTCAGAAATGGCTGGAAATTCTCCAGTGGAGATACCAGGAAGGTTTTCTTACCCATGCTGACAATCTGAACTACAGACGTGCCAATGAGGCGGCTCAACAGAAAATATATTGGAATATGGGAACTCTTTCCTTAGTATTTGAAGCCTGTAGCATTGTCCTTCATCTGACTAATGGAGTGATGGAGGGACATCCTTCGTTTCTCCCTCCCCTGGCATTTTTTTTTTCGGTTTTCCAAAATCACAGCGAAATGTTTGCTAGTGATTTCAGGCAAGAACTGAATAGAATCACAGTGTGTTATGGAAGGAAATAGAACTGTGTCCCAAGCAAATTTAATAACCCTGTTCTTAAAAGTCAGGTTCCAAAAGGGTATCTATTTTTTTGCTCTAATGATTACACTAAAGGTATTGATTTGTAGACCAGTAGAACTGGGGGAAAGCTCTTAACAACCCAGGAGTCCCTGGTCACTTCATTTGCCAGCTGAAGAATGTATATGATAACCAAGAAGCAGTGGTTAGACTGGAATATGGACCAAGTCAATGTTTTTAAATTGGGAAAAACATTAAACAAGATGATGGTTGTATGTTGTTATCTTTATTTATTTACTTTATATGCAGAATAAACAAAGAGAAATTCTGGACTAGAAGACATGTAAATTATAATTAAACTGGCAGGGACTAACAATGACAAACCTCAGATATGTTATTCACACCTTAGTCACCACCTCATTGTCAAACCTCAGATACATTTTGATGTCTGGAAGCAAGGAAGACTTAAATAATCTCCTGGTGGAATACCAAACATACTGTATATGTTGGGATATATCAACAATATGCTGGCCCCTATTCAAATCTAAACTCAGCCATGAACGTAGGCTGAACTATAGTTTTTCAACCTTCACATTCCACACAAATGCAAGGTGACTTAATGCATTTAAAGAAATCTGCATACTAAGCCATATATTCCCCAGGCTGCTTCTGAATTAATTCTTGAATTCAACAACATGAAAAGAGTGTTAGATCTGCTCCAGAAATTTCCTCTGTTTCCTAAGGAAACAATCTATTCTAACCTGGATTTTGAATGGAACAGAATTCCATCAATTAAATAAAATGGGATATCTTTCTCTCCTACCCCAAGGAGAAGTAAGTAGTTAAAGGTCTATGGAGATTCTCAGTCATCCAGGTCATGGTTGTCCCAAAGGTGCTTTTTCAAAAAACAACTGGACTTTCTTTCTTTTTCCTTGAAGACGTTTCGCTTCTCATCCAAGAAGCGTCTTCAGTTCTGACTGAAAATTAAGATTCTGAAGAAGCTTCTTGGATGAGAAGGAAAGTCTTCAAGAAAAAAACAAAGTCCAGTTGCCTTTTGAAAAAGCACCTTTGTTATAGATAATTAAAGGTATTTCTGACACAAAATCAGAATTAGTCTCAGGAAACAATTTTGAATATATGTTTTGGAAACTCCACGTATCTTCNATATATATATATGTATGTAGGTCTTTGGTTATTCGGGTTATACATACATATGTATGTATGTATGTATGTATATATGTATGTATGTGTATGTATGTATGTATGTATGTATATACACATACATATACATATACATATACATATACATATACATATACATATACATACATATACATATATACATATATACATATATTCCTAATAACTACAGCGAAAGCTTAGGTTATTTTTAGTATTGTAAATAGTTGTTTTTATTGTTTTAGTTTTTTAACAATAAACAGCTGGTTTATATCCTTCCCAGAGTTCGAGGATTTTCTATCATTATACACACACACACACACACACACACACATATGCTAAAAAAATTGGATTGCTAACAAAGAGTTAAAGGGGGACTGGGATAGCTATTTCGAGCTAATTAGCTCTCATCAGCCAGCCATATCCTTCTGAGATTCAAACCTGGGCTGCTTGCACATTAGGCAGCATATATATATGACACTGAAGACAAACGAGTGACTCCTGGGTATATCCATAGTAGGAAACAAAACGTGAGCGACTCTGGAGTTGCGAGCCAGGTGGAGCCGGACGGGAGAAAACAACAAGGGAGATCGTCCGGACGAGGCGTGGAAGCTCCCACCCCCGCATGCACTTAGCATCGGCGAAATGGAGGGTGCGGACGTGACTGCTGGGTTACAGCCCAAGCCGGATTAGATGGGGGCGAACAAGGAGCAGAAGAGGGGACAACTAGATGGCACTTGTGTGCCAGGTGAGGCTAAGCACCCTCACGGTGCACGGACACGGAGGAATGGGGGTGTGTGTGTCAATGCAAGGATAGTTAATGAGAGTGATGAGGGGCATACATCGATTGGTTATCCAGGACCCGTCACGAGATCTAGGGCCCGGGCGCAGGCATTGGCTGGCCTATAAATGGTTTCTCCCATTGAGTTATTCTTTACCCTGACGATGTTGGTAGGATCCAATGAAAGCTAGGTTCTTTTTAATATTCTTTTAAAGGTTTTTAATGTTTTATTAAAACTTTTAACTGTTTTACAACCTCCTGGTGCTCACGTTTTGTTTCCTACTATATATATATATATGCCATTTTTCAAACTGCTGGGAATTTATAGGGGCCAAGCACATCTATTTGTGGGATGTATTTCATAGCCAGAATGATACACAGGAGAACAATCTCTATTTTGACTACAAAATAGTAAGCCTTTGGAAATGGGCATATCTTCAGAAGGACTCTACAAATACATGTTGTTGCTTTCAGGGTACTTGCTAGAAAAGTAGTGGGTGAAAATTCTTTCCTCTGCCCTCACTCTAATGAATGAGCAGGACAGTATAAATTATCTTTGTTGTAGTATCCTGTTCTCCTGCTTCAACAACTGAGGCTGGGTTGTAGAATCCAGATGAGTTTGACCAACTTATAGTTATAAGACTTATAATTTAAGCAAAGGAATGCCAAAGTTGAAAGTCTAGCAACTTCTATTAAACCTCCACTCTCTCCTTTTTGACAGTAAGAAGGCTTAACTCTCCCTTCTTATCACTGGGGCAAAGGAAAACAACATTTTTGCATTTTGTTAGGAGGAATGCTTTCTTTTTTTTAATGTATCTTTTTTAGCAGTGAAAGTGGCAAGAAGAAAAGCAATAAATGCTTGTGGCACCAAGGGAGATCAAATGCTGAGCTCTTTCCCCATCTGTTTATTGTTGTTGTTGCTGTTGAGCTGCTTCTAACTCTTTATAACCTGATGGACATTTTTGGTCTGATTGTCAGTCAGCAAGTCCTTTGATTCCTTGTAAGCTTCTACTTGTGTCATCAGTGATAGTGTCTAGCTTTCTTTCCTTCTGTCAATGTCTTTTTTAATTGCCTTTGATTTTGTTAAGCATCGGGATCTTTTTTCAGAGACTTTTGCACTGTGTGCGAAAAATATTAAAGCTTTAGCTTCATTCTTAGTACTTCTAGGGAGCAATCTGGTTTTCCTTCGTGATGCTGAATGATTTATTCTTCTGGTGGTCCAAGATATTCTCAAAGCAATTCAAAAACATCATTTTTTCTCTATTCAGCCATTCTGATTGATCTAGTTTTCACAGCCATATATTACAATTAGGAAAACCTTGGCCTTGACTACTTTTGTTCTCTCTGTAATGTATCTACATTTTAATATTTTGTCTAAATGAGTCATGGTCTTCTTTCTAAGCAGCAGAGCTCTTTTTATTTTATTGTCACCACCCTTTGAAGTTGTGAGCCTGAGAATATAAACTTTGTTACAACTTCAACTTTTTAGATTAGGAATCACCCAGAGTTTGTTATAAGATGGTTAATTAAAAAAAAAAACTTTTCTATTTGCATTGGTGTGCTATTGTCTGATGACATAAATCTTTGTCTTTGTGTGTGTGTGTGTGTGTGTGTGTGTTGTTGTTGTTGTTGAGTCAATGTTGATTCCTTGCAACTGCTTGGATAAGTCCCTTCAGTTTTCTTGGCAAGATTCCGGGAGTAGTTTGTTATTGCCTCCTTCCTAGAGCTGTGGGAGGGTGCCTGGATCAAGATTGCCCAGTTAGTTTTGTGCCTAAGGTGGGATTAGAACACAAAGTCTGTTGGTTTCTAGCCTGGTGCCTTAACCACTGTATCTAATTGACTTTCCAGGGAATAAGAAGGAGACTGAAAAAAATAAGACAAGAGGACTGCTGAACATTTTCTGGAACCATTTCAGATATAGGCACAGTACATATAAATATTTTTATTTACGATTGTATTTGTTCAATAGCTGAGAGATGTTAATAAGTTTCCTTTTCCTTCAGATCTTTTAATCGTTTCTCTGATGGTTTTAGTTCTTTGAGTTATTGCTTTTCACAGTAATTGTAGCCCAGTGGCTGGAGTCGTTGGTTGACATGCAGTTGTTCCTAGGTCCCAAATGTCCTCAGAAACGGCTGGAAATTCTCCAGTGGAGATACCAGGAAGGTTTTCTTACCCATGCTGACAATCTGAACTACAGACATGCCAATGAGGTGGCTCAACAGAAAATATATTGGAATATGGGAACTCTTTCCTTAGTATTTGAAGCCTGTAGCATTGTCCTTCATCTGACTAATGGAGTGATGGAGGGACATCCTTCGTTTCTCCTTCCCCTGGCATTTTTTTTTTTTTGGTTTTCCAAAATCACAGCAGAAATGTTTGCTAGTGATTTCAGGCAAGAACTGAATAGAATCACAGTGTGTTATGGAAGGTAACAGAACTGTGTCCCAAGCCAATTTAATAACCCTGTTCTTAAAAGTCAGGTTCCAAAAGGGTATCTATTTTTTTGCTCTAATGATTACATTAAAGGTATTGATTTGTAGACCAGTAGAACTGGGGGAAAGCTCTTAACAACCCAGGAGTCCCTGGCCACTTCATTTGCCAACTGAAGAATGTATATGATAACCAAGAAGCAGTGGTTAGACTGGAATATGGACCAAGTCAATGTTTTTAAATTGGGAAAAACATTAAACAAGATGATGGTTGTATGCTGTTATCTTTATTTATTTACCTTATATGCAGAATAAACAAAGAGAAATTCTGGACTAGAAGACATGTAAATTATAATTAAACTGGCAGGGACTAACAATGACAAACCTCAGATATGTTATTCACACCTTAGTCACCACCTCATTGTCAAACCTCAGATACATTTTGATGTCTGGAAGCAAGGAAGACTTAAATAATCTCCTGGTGGAATATCAAACATACTGTATATGTTGGGATATATCAACGATATGCTGGCCCCTATTCAAATCTAAACTCAGCCATGAACTTAGGCTGAACTATAGTTTTTCAACCTTCACATTCCATACGAATGCAAGGTGACTTAATGCATTTAAAGAAATCTGCATACTAAGCCATATATTCCCCAGGCTGCTTCTGAATTAATTCTTGAATTCAACAACATGAAAAGAGTGTTAGATCTGCTCCAGAAATTTCCTCTGTTTCCTAAGGAAACAATCTATTCTAACCTGGATTTTGAATGGAACAGAATTCCATCAATTAAATAAAATGGGATATCTTTCTCTCCTACCCCAAGGAGAAGTAAGTAGTTAAAGGTCTATGGAGATTCTCAGTCATCCAGGTCATGGTTGTCCCAAAGGTGCTTTTTCAAAAAACAACTGGACTTTCTTTCTTTTTCCTTGAAATTGTTTCGCTTCTCATCCAAGAAGCTTCTTCAGTTCTGACTGAAAATTAAGATTCTGAAGAAGCTTCTTGGATGAGAAGGAAAGTCTTCAAGAAAAAAACAAAGTCCAGTTGCCTTTTGAAAAAGCACCTTTGTTATAGATAATTAAAGGTATTTCTGACACAAAATCAGAATTAGTCTCAGGAAACAATTTTGAATATATGTTTTGGAAACTCCACGTATCTTCTTATAAACACTGCTTCCAGAATATTGTTTCTCTCTGTGTGTCTCTCCTAGGGATGGGATATTTCTGAACTATAAATCCTAATGAAATTTGAATATGCTAGATATAATGGTAACTCTGGGTTGATCTGAAGGTAACAAGGATCACATAGGGACCTACATATATCATCAAAATTAAACTCTAAAATAGCATTCTTGGTCAATTAAGGATTCTTACCTAATGTCAGCTGTCAGATATGGTTAGATATCAATTGTTAAATATCTAAGAATAAAATCAAAAATAAATACCAAATATTTGGTGAAACGTTAGTCAATATCTGAGCAGATGTATTATGTCTGGCAAGAATGGTATAGAGATTTTCTGTCTCTTTTGTTTAATAGAGGACAGAAGCAAGAGCCTCTGAAGAAATCTCTTGTAAAAAAAAAGAGCATTAAAACTTTAAAAAGACATATAGCTCTTTTTTCCCTCTCCCCCTTTCCCCCCACATAACTAACACTTACACCTAATTCAATTACAAATAGTAATCACTGAATCAATCTTTTTTCCAGCAGTGGCACATTCTGAGGGTAGACTATTTAGTACCAAAATTCCTAAGGAAGAATTTTCAAGGCATTTTCCCCCTTTTCATTTATATCCATTTTCTAGCAAGTAAAGGCAGCTTCTATATTATTGGAATAGTCCTATTGCAGGTTTTATTGGTACTTTTTTGGGAAACCCACCTTGTTATTGAAGTTAGAGATCAGTAAGGCTACAGCCAGTAAAAATAATCTTTTTAAAAGAATATAACAAGGCACCTTTCTGGGTGCTATGCCTTGATCCTATCAAATGCTTCATTTATTTCATCAGGCTATAAAATTGAACCCATGACTAGCTTCATTTAGAGGTTGTATTTCTTATTTTTGCTAGGTTGTCAGCCATTTCCACACTTGGATTATCAACTTCCAGGTGGATGCCCCATAGCGCTTGTGATTAGTTTAAGGGTCATCTCTCAAAAGGTCTTGAAATACCTTCTCTTGTTACTTTATTTTGCTTTTAGAATCGCATTACACCCCTGACAGTTCATTTTCATTCATTCTACTACTTTTCAGACCAAGAGCCAGTGTGGTGTTGTTGAGAAAGCTAGAAACCAGGTGATTGTGAGTTCTAATCCTGCTTTGGCTGCAAAGCCAGCTAGGTGACCCTGGAACCAGCCCATCTCTCTCTCAGCCCCTAGGAAGGAGGCAAAGATAAACTACTTCCAAAATCTTGCCAAAAAAACTGCAGGGATTTGTCAACACTATTTGAAGGAACATATTATTAATAAATTCATTTGCCACCCATCTCACCATGAGGCTACTCCTGGTGGCTCACAACCATAAAAAAGCAGAAAAAAAGAAAGTTTAAACAAAACAAAGGTAAAATAATAGAACAATAAAAAACAAGGAGCGGGGAGCAGGGGGGGAGCGGTGAAGTCTACTGTGAACCTAACAGTCACCTCCAGAAGTAGAATTCTCCATTGGGTCCCCAGGCCAATTTGCAATTAGAGCAATTTAGGCTCTTATGGAAAGATGGAGGTAGAGATTGGGTGCTATAGTAGAGAAGGAGCTTCTTCTGGATCCTGACAATCGGAGTTCTCTTACTGATGGGATCCCCTAGTAGGCCCTCTTGGACAGCCCAAATAGAGTGTACTACTGAGTATACTATTCAGACCAACATTATTCTGGGTTTCAATAATCTTCAGGATTTTTTAAGCAGGTGTTGCTTTCTTGATCTCTTTTTAGTTTCTTCTTCACTAGCAATCTTTTTCCCATTAAGTAGCCAAATGCCATGTTTCCTCTTTGCATTCAAATTAAACATAATAGAGTTTTTATTTTCTATCAATTTTACTGTCACTTTGTTTCTTGCTTAATAGTCCACATTTTTGTCATGCCCATGGTCAACACTTATGCACTTAAATGTAGGGCTGTATTTCATTTAACTGGT
Source organism: Protobothrops mucrosquamatus (assembly GCF_001527695.2). NCBI lineage: Eukaryota > Metazoa > Chordata > Lepidosauria > Squamata > Viperidae > Protobothrops > Protobothrops mucrosquamatus. Next base: position 80,469 of record NW_015387137.1, read on the forward strand.
TCAAAGACCCATTGCTCTAAGACACAATCATTTACTATATCTAGAACCATGATTTCTTTTCCATGGCATGAACACAAATAGACCCAATTCTATGTATGGGTAGTTTATATTCCCCATTATTAGAATAACATTTTGCTTGCTTCCCCAATTTATTTTACCATCTGAAGACCACTCTCAGCAGATGGCAAAAACATATCCTTAGATCTAAATTATATTTCGGGCCAGATATTGACATTCATAATGATTCTATGAAAGAATCCATTTTCCAGCATTTTCTAATTAGTCAGATCTTATACACTCCTTGATATAAAAAACAAGAGCTCTCTAAAGTATTACCATCCCAGTCTTTTCTGAAAAGTCTATATCTAAGGATCGCTGCTTTCCATTGATCTTCTCTGATCCACCATGTTTCTATTATACTCACTCTAATTCCTTCATCTTGGCTAAAAAAACAAAGAGGTCAAAAGAAACAAGAATTCAATATATTAGAAAGCTGAGTTGAGTTTACAAAGCGATCCTGAACATTACTTCTATGCTTAAGGTACACATCCTATTCTTCAACCCTCAGCTTAACTGCAAATTGGATTGCCCAGAATTTTGAAATTGCAATATGTGCAATAAAACAGCTGTTAATTTTAGTTGGTTCAGATGCTTTTATGGTGTGTAGAACATCCAAATTACTATTAATAGTGGAACACAGTATTTTAAATATAAACAATTGAAGAATATTAATCAAGTAAATATTAGTTATTTGCATTAAAAGGTTGGAATATTCCATATTATGAATGGAAAGATGTTTTTGACAATTTTATGACAAAACTAAATCATCAAAAGATTATTTTTCACCTTTAATGGATGCCCCAGTGAATGGGTTAAACATGAGCTGTCAATCTCATTGTGCTGGAAGTATTAAATGAGCACACACTTACAAAATACTGGATTGTTATTCCATTATATGGATTAATTTTCATAGGTTTGTTAATATAGTGTAACAAAAATCAATGTGGTGTAAAGATATTAATGTACTTTGAATTATATACCCCAAACTTGAAAAATATCATTATATGAAGAATTATGGATTGATCAGTTATGGGAGGCAGCAAAAAAGGATTATAATGTTAGAAAGAAAGATTTCCAACTTTCAATTGCCAATATGTGCTCACTTTCATCTTAGCAATGCTTTTCTATCAATGTAGTGAAACAAGGGATCAATATTATTCTCTGTTGTCAGGGTTTAACAATACATTTTTAAATTGTACAATTACAGTGTAATTTTTACAACGAATAATGTAACATGCACTTCTGTTTTTTAATTTTTTTAATTTTGTCTTTGTAGTCTTTTCTTTTTATTATTTATTTCCTTTTTCCTTTCTTTTCTTTCTCATTCTATCTCTCTGAATATTAAAGCAAAACAATTTTAAAACAGTTTAGTGCAAGAGTTATGCTCCTAAATTATGCCTACTGAAAAAAAAATATCAAAAATAGCACAAATCTTGAAAAATAGCGAAATTTCATGAGAACTTCATACAGTGTTCTTACAGGAGGCCTCACAAACTTTGCTGTCTGCAACCTTGTGAAAAACTACAGAATAATGTATGTGGTTGAAAAGAATGGTAATCTTTAGCCTAGTTTAATATGTAAATCCAAATCACATGATGAATATTACTAAGCATAAACCAAAATAGAAATCTACTGGTTGAATGTCATAGGCAATCTGAGCAACACATACTGTAGGTATTTGTAACCAACACAGTATGTCACACACTTCTCAGATGAAGACCCTTCACGATTGACAGAATTTATTTGCATCAAATGCTAGTGAACTGCATGCAAGTGTTTTTGTTTTTTGTATTGCTTGTATATCCAAGCAAGTAGGATTTTATGCTCATCAACACTGATGTATTTTTACATCCAAGTTAATATTATTTTTATAAATTAATCATGGGAACATTGCATGGCGCCTTAAATTATTACACTACTGGGAGGTCTTAAGCCAATATAGTTCTAATGAATAACTCTTAGAGGTTTTAGATAAGAACCCTTCTTAGAGGGTTTTACACAGAACAGAGATCACTTATAGCTCCCTACATGTTACAAAACAAAACAGGAATATTTTTATTATTTGATTCTGTTAATCACCACTCTGAAATTTGAGTTATTAAATTGGACTAGAAGAGTTTTAGGAACACGTTTTTTATGACATAAACTAGAGTAGAAAAGACATTGCAATACAGCATCATTTTTTTTATAGAAATAGAGTGCTTGCTACATAAAGAGATGGGATTTGGAAGCTTCTTGTAACGTGATGGTTGTATCACATGAAATGTTCTCCATATAAAATGCTCCTGGAGTATTCCTTGATCACAATGATTTTCATGAATAAATTCAAAATATGAGATGTGTTGGTTCATGCTTGTTCCAAAGTTCTGTTCCATCCATACTTTGAAAGAATTCAAAAAGGCAAGAACATTTTACAGAACAGGTATTAAATTATGATGAGTTCAGAAGAGCAGTGAAGGTTGATTCAAGTATTGATTCTGATTTGAATTTCAGAAAGAAAATTGCTAATGGAGATCAATTCTTGTTCTAAGGAGAAGCATGCTCTGAAAAACTGAGTATCTTTAAGTACTAAAAAAAAAAAGGTTGTTTTACTCTTGGCAAATGTTCATGGAATTTCTCAGTCATCCAGATTATGGTTGTTCCAAAGATGCTTTTTCCAAAAGCAACTGGACTTTGTTTTTCCTTGAAGACGTTTCGCTTCTCATCCAAGAAGCTTCTTCAGTTCAGAACTTCAGAATCTGGACTTGGTCTAGTCCAGATGGATTGCTTCCCTGTGATCTGTTGTGGTCCTTATCATTGCAATGAACAATGTTAGGGAGCACATTGTTTTGCTTTGGTTATCTAGTTATCCATTTCTATGCTTTGAGTTTTCTATTAGTCTTTCCACACCTTAATCTTCCTTGCACGCAGAATTAGATTTACTAAAGGAGAAACAAACTCTGCCCTTTTGTCAAACACCAAAGCAAGGAAGTAGAAGTGAAAAGTCCATTGTCATTATCAGATCTAAAGCTTAACTTCTGACCTGTCAGCTCAAATTTACAGTTAATTTGTTCTGCATTTCCAAACTTGGATTGGCAATGCCTTCACAATTGATAAATAATACCAACTCTGTAATTTAAATCAACTGGATGATAAACTGTTTCATTGTGTCACATTTCAACAAGCTTTCTCCATTTCAAGTTACATCTATAGCTTTAGGGAATCTTTACAACTGTTTTTTATGACTCAATGTCTGCTCCTTCTGTGGCCTGAAAATGTGATAATGAAGTCTTTTAGCAAAATCTGTATCACTTACAGGACTAAATAATGTGTGGAATGGTAAGAGCTAAAACAGAGAGAGAGAGAGAGAGAGAGAGATAAAGACCGTTTAAATATTTTAGATGAATAAACATAACAAAAATGGGGACAAGCTGCAGTCTATTGGGTCACTTTTGATCAAGCAACATTCTTACAGCAGAAACCATTTTACGTTATAATCAACTATTTTGCCTACACACTGCATTGCAGCTAAAAGGACGCTGCAGCTCATAAGAATGTGTCTATGAAATATTACTTAAGCATTCTGAGATACAAAAACGCCTGTTCCTTAAATTTGGTGACAAGAATGTAGAAAAGAAATGACTTGAAAATTAGGGCAGCGCAATGATTCTGATGTTTTAGCAAAAATAAAAGATTAATAGTCTCAACTGAAAGGGGAAAAAAGTGCATTTCCTAGATATTTTTTCCCCCGGGTGCCACTTTGAGGTATTGGAACTAGTATTAAGATATACAGGTGGATAAACAGTGCAATTCTTTGATTGAAGAAAAAATGTTTTCTCCTTCATTCCCTTTTACATAAACAACATAGGATCAAACTAACCTCAAAAATATATAAACAGTTTCATCTATCAAGATTTACCTCCAGTTATTGAAATCAGCCTTTATGAACTGTTCAGCTGAAAATATTCTTCTGGTCCTATTTGCAAACATGACTATATAGGATACTACACTCTGCCCTTAGTGACTTTGTAGCTCAGATCTCAGAAGGTGGATCATTTCCATACCTCCAAATACATCTTAGGGACCCGGTTTGCTTAATCTTGGCTTGTTGAAAAAGTAATTGGATTTATACAGCATGCTCAGCCATAAACATGGATTAAAAACAACAATGGCTTTTTATATATCCTGCCAAACCTCACTCTGGCTTGACACCGTGTGTGATGGAGGTTTATCTTCTGAACAGATACAATGGTACTGTTATTGCTAGAGTGGGGTGGCCCGTGATGCAAGCTTTCTTTCATCAAGTTGAATGAGCCCTGGTGGCACAGTGGTTACAATGCAGTACTGCAGGTTGATTCTGCTGACTGCCGGCTGCCAGCAGGTCAGCAGTTCAATCCTGACCAGCTCTAGGTTGATTCAGCTTTCCATCCTTCCGAGGTCAGTAAAATGAGGACCCAGATCGTGGGGGGCAGTATGCTAACTCTGTAAACTGCTTAGAGAAGGCTGTAAAGCACTGTGAAGCAGTATATAAGTCTAAGTGCTATTACTATTGCCCAAAAAACACCCACTAGGACTCAGCTAGAGCAACATACAAAAGAGCTTTGGGAGGAAATTCTCCACTGAATTGTAGGAAGAGAAAATGGGTGGCTGATCTGTCCCAATTTCCTCCAGCAGAAAGCAAATGGGTAATGTAGTACCACTATTGAAAAAGTATAGTGGGATAAATTTTCCTATCCCTTTTTCTTATTACTATTTCCTTTTTCTTCCCTTGGGATTTAATTGGAGCATGGGAAACAAGGAAGATCAGAACATTGGAGAAGAGATTGCATAATGAAAGGCAGGATAGTCTCTCTCTCTCTCTCACACACACACACACACACACACACCTTGGTTGAACTGTAACTAAATGCAAGAACCTCATACTTTACCCACAATGATTTCTTTTGTTCTCTTGTTTGTTCCTTTGAAATAATTCTTAAGACAAGCTTTCTTTCATCAGGAAAATGTTTCTATCTGGAACAGGTAATACACGTAGAAAGAAACCCTACATAACCTCTTCAAAAATCAGGAGCATGTGCAATCTTCCACAATCATGGGAACTAGCTCCTTTTTGGACCATGGGTCCACACCCACCAGGACATAACCATGGAACAACGTAGGGCAGCAAAGTCTAGCAATGTAGAAAAAGAGAGAAGAGTTACTTGAGGCTGGGGGGGACAGCATACACTGATGATCTTCTTCTCCTTCTTACAAAAGCATGGAAAGCAGTCTGAAGGGTGGAGAGTTGATGGGCAGGATGGGTTGGGTGACTGGAAAGAATCAATGAAGAAGATACCAGGAAGAAAAATAAAGCCCCTTTGCCATAACTTAGTGATCAATAGATATCAGCCATGGAATGTTCCAAATCAACTTTAAGATCTCAAGGTCAACTTAGTTCTGCAACAGGAAAGTGTCAGGAAGTATACAAAAAACAAAGAACAGTTACAGGTTTCCTTTCTCTATTCAGCTATTCCCCCATATCTTGAGAGATGTTTAGCAGCACCATTCTAACAATTAGTAGGCAGAAAAAACCAATGAAGGCAACTTTTGCGGTTGTTTTCTTGCCTTTCAAGAAAAACTGTCAGATGGAGTTGCCTATTTGGTAACACCCATCAGTTTGCTCACGCTCTTTCCCAAGAAAAGGAAAAAAAGGTGGAGGTATTTTATATATGGATTTATACCTGTTGTTATTCAGTTTTACACAGTATGTCGTGACTCTCTCCTAACCATGTTTCTTTTGGTGGATTATTGGCGAATTTGGTTTTGCAAATACAGTACAAAAAAATTAAGCCAGAGAGGTATACAAATTCAAGGGGCACGATTGCCAATCATCAGAAAAGCTTGAGCATTTATAATAAGGAAAAAGCAACTGAATCCAAACTACTTTCCTTTTTTTGCCACTTTCACTCCTGCTAATGAGAGCTTTTCAATAATATTGATCTTCTATCCCTCCCCCTCCAATTTATTCCCTTACAAAAGAAGTATTTGTTTGTCTGTTTCCTGGAGTGCAGTTCTCAAGATGCAACAGAATTTGTTCAGAAGTACTTCAGATCATTTTATTGCTTCAGGAGAATGGAAGAGATGATTCCTGATCTGGAAAAAAAAGACCAGGAGGAGGAGTCCTATCCCTAAGAATTCCTGTATAATTTAACAGAAAGGTGGGAAGCTAGAAAGAAAGGAGTGCACTGGAGAATGCAGTGAAGGGTTTAGATTAGAACATTTAACATTTAACATTTATTTGATTTATACCCCGCCCTTCTCCCGGAGGACTCAGGGCGGCTTACAGCCAGTTAAAACAATTCAACAATACAAAATATAAATACTAAAATAAAATTAAAAATAAATATTCGAATTTGGCTGCACTGCTAAAATTTGATTAAAACCAATTAAAATACCAATTAAAATACCCCTAG
>NW_015387137.1:87754-136112 GCF_001527695.2 Protobothrops mucrosquamatus
CCTGGGGGTCGCCAACCGGCACTGTCTGGTTGGCGGCACCCTGAGGAGGCCCTCTCTGTGGGAGCGTATCGGCCGGTGGGAGGTAATCTGTGGCAGAAGGCGGTCTCGGAGGTAACCAGGTCCGATGCCATGGCGCGCTTTAAAGGTGATAATCAACACCTTGAAGCGCACTCGGAAGGCCACAGGCAGCCAGTGCAGCCAGTGCAGCCAACTCGTTAGCCATAACGAGTTGGCTGTGGTGAGTTGGCCGCACTAATTTGCCCCATTCCATGCAGTGAAATCAGCATCTTCACCATTCTCACTCTGTTACTGCCCAACTTAGGCAAATCTGGAAAAAAAAGCCTGAGCATCTCACTATTTTTTTCCTTCTCCTCACTGAAATAAAATTGAAAGTGATGTATACTGCCCCGAGACTAATTACATTGATTAAAATGGTTGACATAGCCAAGAACAGAGAGAGGAATGTTCTGCTCATTGTCCTTTCATTGATTTATGGACAAATGAAGCAGTGATGCCATCAGATGAAGGTCTGGGAATAGAAATCTAAAGTGTCCTTTAGCTGAATGAAAGGTTGCTGTCCTACGTGTGACATGACTGAACGATGGACATTTAGATGGAAATAAATATTAAGATATAAACATGGTATTGCAAGGGCAGGTACTCATGTTGCCCTGCCGATTCATCTGAAGAGGACCATGACATAATGGCATAGAATCTGCAGTCTCAAATGAGGATGAGAAACCCACAATTATAAATCACAGGTAGCCTTCCAACACTGAACTCACACAATCCCAGGGACTGGGAAAGAGTGAACTCTTTACAGTCTTCTAAAGGTTGAAAGGGTGGAGCCTGCCAGATCTCAAAAAATCACCATCAATTTTTCTCCAAGTAGGGACAATCCCCTGCACAAAATATCTCTGAAAAATATCCAAAGTAACAAAAAAAGTTGAAATAAGGCTTGGAGGCGGTTTGGTCTCACTTCCCAAGCCTCTGGTCCCAGCTGGTGATGAGGGGCTTCTCCTTCTGCTTAGGACTTGAAGAATAGATGAAGCCAATCAGCCTTGGCTGAAAATGTGATTTTTCCTGTTATCAACATCTTTCTGTCCCATTGGAGGTGAAATATGTCTTTATTATAGGACAAAATTATAAGACAAACTACTATTTAGATATATCTGGCTGTGGGCACTACATCCCCATGATCAATTATGTATCATATAATTATTTCCTTTGCTTTCTGACTGGGCAATAATCTTATGTTTTCCTTATGGAAAAACAGATTTTTGTGCAGAGGAAAATCCATAGCATTTCCATGGAAAATTGGAAAACTGAAATCCTGAAGAGTCCCTCCAAGTCCATGTCAACATGATAACCCAACATGGGTTACAGTAATTATGTAAGGCACTTGAAATGACTTGCAACTTACACGCTTACTGATGTTTCACAACCTATAGAGAAGACAGCAATTTGTTTGCGGAATAGAAATCTAATTCTAGCTATGGGAATGCAAAAGTCTTCCCATTGTAGCACTGAGTTGCATCAAGCTTAAATCACATGGGCCCATTAAAAGCCCATGTAGATTTCTTATTCACATCAATTAATAATCAAATGCATTTTCTTCTGAAGGAGGGAATGAGTCTTCCTGGTGAAATATCAGAACTAGGTACATTTTTCTCCCAAACAAATGGATGGCTTCCAAAAAGATACATTAGGCAGAAACCAAGAGTATTGGTTAAAAAATAACATTCTAAGGGCAATATATGAGATCCCTAGGCTCAGATGTAACATTAATAAATGTAACTGGTCCAGCTTCTGCCTTGTTGTCTTTCTGGCCTCATCAGAATTATAAGCCATCACGAGTGAAATCTGACATTTAAGAAAGGCTGAGGAAAGCAGCTGAGCCATGCACTATTCCATTAACTTTCCATTAAACAAATGTCAGGCTACCTTGCCTGCAAAGAAAGACATGACTTCATTCCTTGAAAGTCCAAGAAATGTACAGATTTCTAAAGCCCAAGTGGGATGGGTAGACTATCCATGGACTTCTACCATAGAATTGTGACCAAGAAATAAAGTACCACTTTCTTGGGGTTGGAAGCCACCAGTTACCACAGTTATGGCACCATGTCTGTATTTGATTGACCCCACTAACTATACTGTTGACACATTCGATTTGGTAATGAAAGTGCCAAACAACTCTGTATCGAACCTGGTGCTTTAGGATCATGTCTGTTTGCCGTGTCCCTCTCCCACCAAGAAGAAAATAATTAAGACAACGGAGGGGAGGGGGAAACCCCAATTACCAGGAAGTTGTGGAATTAAATTTGCTGAAGCTAATTATGACTGTATCGTTCTGAATGGTACTTTAATTAAAAACTTAATTCTTGGCAGATTTTATGAAGTTCCAGCCAAGCTTCTTTTTAAAAAAGAGATGTTTTGAATTTAGGACTCCAGAAGCTTTACTTCGGAAGCTTCTTTCTAATTATTTTACAGGGGGAACACACATTCAGGCTATCCTCAAAGGCCCTTTTTGCATTACAAGAACTAGCCTTTAACATAATAGATGTGGAAGACAAGATGGTTTATGGCTAGACTTTCCTAAAATCACAATGTATTCAGCCTCTGGATTCTTATCAGGAGTAACTGGATCAGAGAGAAGTGGTGAACAACGTTCTCATTTCCAGTGCAAGTAAATCATGAATTTAGTGCACTAGGGAATGGATGGCAAACACTGAACTACGACGACAATGCAAAGAAATTGACAGGACCAAGGCCAGAGATAAGACAGTGAAAGGGATTGGCCTAGGGGGGGGATTTTATAGGGATTTTAAAGGGATTTTATAATTTTTCTAATACAGGTTAATTAATATATATTTTAATTTGGCTTTTAAATATTTATTGTATAGCTCTGTTTTTATTTACCTGTAAGCCGCCCTGAGTCCCTCGGGAGAAGGGCGGGGTATAAATTAAAGTAATAATAATAATAATAATANATTGGCCTAGGGGGGGGATTTTATAGGGATTTTAAAGGGATTTTATAATTTTTCTAATACAGGTTAATTAATATATATTTTAATTTGGCTTTTAAATATTTATTGTATAGCTCTGTTTTTATTTACCTGTAAGCCGCCCTGAGTCCCTCGGGAGAAGGGCGGGGTATAAATTAAAGTAATAATAATAATAATAATAATAATAACCCAAGTCCAATCCTCTAATCCAGTGGTTCTCAACCTGTGGGTCGGGACCTCATTTGGGGTCGATCAACCATTTCATGGGGGTCGCCAAGCAAGGCTGTCCGCCATTTTTTTGTCCGCCATTTTTCCCCTTTTCCAGCGGGTGCCTTACCTCCCTTGGGCTGGGGCAGCTGGTGGTCGGCCTGCTCCGTCTCTGCCGCTTGCCAGCTACGCCTCGGCCGGCGCAGGGGGCGGAACCACGCATGCGTGGCGCTCCCAGGCAGGGAAAGTCCTCGACTTACGACCGGTTGGGTAGTCCTCGACTTACGACCGGTTTAGTCCTCAACTTACGACCGGTTTAGTCCTCGACTTACGACCGGTTGGGGTCGCGGCATTAAAAAGGTTGAGAACCACTGCTCTAATCCTTAAGCTAAAACATACAAAAAATGATTGCAGGAATTGGGTATGTCTAGTTTAATGAAAAGAAGGACTAGGGTGACATGATAGCAATGTTCCAATATTTCAGGGGCTGTCATAAAGAAGAGGGAGTCAATCTATTTTCCTGAAAGCACCTGAAGGCAGGACAAGAAGCAAAGGATGGAAAATAGTCAAAGAGAGAACCAACCTAGAACTAAGATGAAATTTCCTGACAATTAATCAGTGGAAGAACTTGCCTCCAGAAGTTGTGGATGCTCCAACACTGGAGGTTTTTAAGAAGATATTGGACTACCATCTGTCTGAAATGGTATAGGGTTTCCTGCCTGAGCAGGGGGCTGGACTAGAAGACCTCTAAGGTCTCTTCCACCTCTGTTATTCTGTTATTTATTTGCTTACATCTAATAGACAGACTCTTGCCAAACTAAAGTTATTGCTTTCTAAGCTACTAGATATATCCTGAGATATTCTAATGTGGTTACCCTGAACCTATTCCCCCTTCCCCCTCCAGTTAAGGACTGTGCAGTTTCTTGATCTGGGTCTCTTCTTGGGAAAGCTCTAAGTTAGCAAAATCTTCCCCTCCGCTGCTGTGCAGGTGCACATTCTACCACACGAATGAAGTTCAGGTTACAACTATGATGGCAGTGAGCCAGAATAAGGGAGCCTACACTGTCAGGACTGATGGCCATGTCCTCTTATACAGGTAGTCCTCGAGTTACGACCACAGTTGAAGCCAAAATTTATGTTGCTAAATGAAACATTTGTTAAGTGAGTTTGCCCCATTTTGCGACCTTCCTTGCCACAGTTGTTCAGTGAATCACTGCATTTGTCAAGTTGGTAACAGGGTTGTTAAGTGAATCTGGATTCTCCATGGACTTTGCTTGTCAGAAGGTGGGAAAAGCTGATCCCATGACTGCAACCGTCATAAATGTGAGTCAGTTGCCAAGCATCTGAATTTTGGTCGTGTGACCATGGGGATGCTGCAATGGTCGTTAAGTGTGGGAAAAAGGCCATGCCACTTTTTTCAGTGCAGTTGTAACTTTGAACCGTCACTAAATGAACTGTTGTAAGTCGAGGACTATCGTATAAATAAGTCGCTTTGAAAATCTGTGTGGAGCCACTGAGAATGACAAGCATAGGCCTTTTTTTTAGATGGACCTTCTTGATGAAACAAGATTGCAATGGACTCTCTCTACTGAGAAGCCATCCTTGGTTTTGATTGGGGGAATGAAAAGAATCATGGGGTTGCAGGAGCTATTGGGATATTAATTCTTCCCTGAGTGAGTTTAAATCCAACCATTTTATCAATGACCAACCACAGGCATTTTCAGCCTGATTCCAATGACTCCCTTCCTTATCCTACAATAGATAGATAGATGATAGATAGATAGATAGATAGATAGATAGATAGATAGATAGATAGATAGATAGACAGACAGACAGACAGACAGACAGACAGACAGACAGACAGACAGACAGACAGACAGACAGACAGACAGACAGATAGATAAACAGATAGACAGATAGACAGACAGACAGACAGACAGACAGACAGACAGACAGACAGACAGACAGACAGACAGACAGAAAGACGGATGGATAGATAGATATGTAGATGTAGATGTAGATGTAGATGTAGATGTAGATATAGATATAGATATAGATATAGATATAGATTAGATATAGATATAGATTGGAATGGCTCAGGACATTACAAAAACAATGGGAAAGTAGGATATATACTTTCCCATTGTTTTTGTAATGCCCTGAGCCATTCCAAATACACATAGATTCAAAAAGTTCTGATTAACAAAACTGAATTCTGAACAACAACATAATTAAAAATAAAGGGGAGGAGGGGGCTGCACTAGCAAAAAAAACCCCAGCATCCCTCTCATTAAAAGTTTGTCAAGTATGCTTCATTTCTTCAATAATGAAAAGTGACCTCCAGATTTATCACCTTGGTGTTCTTTTTTTTTAAGCTTTTGTTTGTTTGTTTTAGGAGCATTGCACTATATTATCAGGATACAAGGCGGCAAGAGCATGCTTTCAAGCAGTACTTTATTCCTTGCTTTAAAAAATTATTGATTTTGAACATATGTTGCGTGCAGACTCTGAAGGCTATGAAGAGCTACATGACAACAACAATGAAGGTCGGAATTGGGTCGTGGGAGGATAAAAGACTCAAGGTGCTTCTTTTGACCCTTAATCCACCTTTTCAAATGTAAACAAAATGGGCAAAACTGTTGACCCCCCACCACTTGCAAGACTGCAGGTAAGAAGGTAGATAGGTGCTAGTTCCATTGCATTGTATAACTGGCATCTGAGCCACTTAAATACATGGCCCAGGAGCTGGTATTGCTAATTCTCTTTCCCATTGCAATTAATGAAGGGAATAGAAATTAAATACCCTCCAGACTCGAGTAGCCATTAAAATTATTTAACATACACCTTTTACAACGGGCGTCCCAAGCTGGAGAGCTGAAGATGAAGTCATACGCCTATGCTACTAAGCAGCCCGTTGAACTTTCTTTGGGGCCATGCTATCCACAGAGGGGGGTGTTTTGTTTCTTTGAGCCCCCTCCTGAGTATGCTGATAAACAGATTTGTTTAGAAGAAATCCTTGAAGAGTGACGGAGAGAGAGGCCAGCTACAGTTTCAGTGAGATCAAAATGCTGTAATCTGCCACAACAGACTCTGTCACACAGAACAGAGTGTTTAGTCTTGGCCATTATTCTCCGCTCAAAAATTTGCACCAAAAACTATATGCATATTGCAACAAAAGCATATTTTGATTAAAGTTATATATAAACATGGACCTACAGGCAGTCCTTGACTTGCGACCACAATTGAGCCCAAAATTTATGTTGTTAAGTGAGACATTTGTTAAGTGAGTTTTACTCCATTTTACGACCTTTCTGGCTATAATTGTTAAGTGAATCATTGCAGTTTTTCAGTTAGTAACGCGGTTGTTAAGTGAATCTGGTTTTCCCATTGATTTTACTTGTCAAGAGAGGGCAAAAGCTGATCATGTGACTCTGGAACACTGTAACCGTCATAAATATGAACCAGTTGCCTAGGATCCAAATTTTGATCACATGATCAAGGGGAGGCTGCAATGGTTGTAAGTGTGAAAAATGATCATAGGTCACTTTTTTCAGTGCCATTGTAAATTTCAACAGTCACTAAATGAACTATTGTAAGTTGAGGACTATCTGTATTAGGCACAGCCACTTGTTTAGATCAGGTTCACAGTGTTCTCCAAACACTTTTGTGCTCATAATTGGAGACTTGCCCCTGCTCTGCCCTCCCTCAACATCTCTAAATAAGCTTGTACTATCTACCAATGTGAACTCACCACAGTTAGGGCAATCTGTGGTCTGACATCAGTGGTCTGATGTCAAGGGTCGCTATTATTGGAGCAATCAACAAGAGTCTAATCACAAGGGTCACTCTGAGTCTATTTGATCACAGAATACAATCCTTCCACTTATCTTCGCTCCTTTCCGCACTACTGGGTTTTACACAAGCAGGAAAAGTCTCTTTTTGTAACTTTATGGAATTCTGGAGCAACAGCTAAAAATCAAAACTTAGCAAAAGATTAACATTAAATCAATAACATGAAAGGAGGATATGGCTGAAGGATCTGACCTCCTTTATACTAAGAAGAAGAAGGAGGAGGAGGAGGAGGAGGAGGAGGAGGAGGAGGAGGAGACCAAATCATTCCCACAATATGATCTTAAGCATATACCCACCATTTTCAAGGAAAACATCAGGAATTGTTTTGAACTCCTGAACCTCATTGACTGAGAATCTGATAAACTATGAAATAAACTGATATAAGATGTTAATGATGAATGTGTACTGGGTCAATGTGGGTCATTTGCTGCTTCTTGGGAGTATGAATTACCCTATTCCAGATCAAGTTCTGGAAATCATATGATATAGACGAAAGCCCTCAAAGCTCTGATAAATAATTCAGTGTTAAGATTTTTCTAGTGTGATTAGTCATTTTTTTTACTCACAAAGACTTGATACACCTGATCCCTGTGGGTGGTCCACCAGACTAGCAATTTGGAACTCCACTGTGCACACAAAAGGGGCACCCCAGATCTTATCAAGGTAAACGCCATCCAGAGATGGTCTATCATTATTAAGAATTCTGTACTTCCCCAATATATTTTCCTTCTTCTTCTTCTTCCCAGGCTCTGACTATTTGTTTTCTAATGACAAAAACTGTGCCAAATGTGTCTTCATAAACTGTACTTTTGCTAGTTAGTCATCTGCCCTCCTGCTGCATTTGTGAGTTAATCTACTTCATTTACAGATGCATTAGAATGATAAATAGACAACTAATGTCAACAAACTTCATGTGTTTGTCACCAAATGAAGGATGAAGGAGGTTGCTACAGGGTTTGCTTACTCTTGCTCTCAGTGCTCTCAATGGTTTATTTTGCATTTTTTATAAATGGCCGCATCACATTTTTAAATCTCAGGGGGGAAGAACAAAACACCAATTTCTTCAAAATGCTGCGAATACAAATGAATATTGAGGAGGAAATACCATCTTGGAATTATTAAACTGAATAGGCTTTTAGTTTATTTTCAGCTATTTTCTTTTCTGTTAGAGAAGGGACAAATAATAATAAACCCCTGATATCTGTTAAGTTTCTCTTTGGCCCGCATTTCCATTCTAACCAGGATTAAAAGTATTGTTGCTCCTTAGAGTTCATTTAATTTATTTTTACATATGCTGTTCTGCATCGTCTCCATTAAAGTTATTTGCTTTAATCAATGAACACTTATATGGAAATACATTTGTGAGTTTCTAAAGTGTGTTTGTTTTATTTTTCACATCTTTCTCTGTTGAAAACATTATAACTGAGTCACAGTTCAGTCGCTGGACTGGGGACCGTGCAGCTGAGGACACCCACATCTTATAAACTGTTTGGCATGTTTCAAAAATTATATGATAAGATAAGATAACCTTTATTGTCATTTTTTTTACCGTGGGCACACTAACACACAATAAAAATGAAATTCTGCTGCCTGCTCTCAAAAGTGTACATATAAACACATATAAACATGCTATATATACATGTTGTTGTTGTTAGTTGTGAAGTCGTGTCCGACCCATCGCGACCCCATGAACAATGTTCCTCCAAGTCTTCCTGTCCTCTGCCATCTTCTGGAGTCCATCTAAGCTCATGCCTACTGCTTCAGTGACTCCATCCAGCCACCTCATTCTCTGTCATCCCCTTCTTCTATTGCCCTCAATCTTTCCCAGCATTAGGCTCTTCTCCAGTGAGTCCTTACTTCTCATTAGGTGGCCAAAGTATTTGAGTTTCAACTTCAGGATCTGGCCTTCTACAGAGCAGTCAGGGTTGATCTTCTCTAGGACTGACCAGTTTGATCACCTTGCAGTCCAGGGGACTCCCAGGAGTCTTCTCCAGCACCATAGTTCAAAGGCCTCAATTATTTTGCGCTCAGCCTTTCTTATGGTCCATACATTGCAACTGGGAAATACGTATATACCTACACCCTTACATATAAATACATATAAAGATTAATCACTGTCCATCTTGAATACATAGAAAGAACAAGTTTGAGAGTTCACGTGGTTGATACTGTATGGAACAAAACTGTGACTGAATCTGGATACCACGAAGCCTCCTCCCAGAAGGTAACAAGGATGGATGTCCAGATTCAAAAGTATATTTGAACTTGGCCTGAGAAGAATCTTCCATATGGCACAGTTACACTACAGTTTGCCTTGAGTATATACTCAACAACAACAAAAACTTCAGTCAAATACAGTTGTTTCTGTGATAGGGAAATCTTCCTGGAATATTTGTTTGCCAATATATATTGCCAATGTATATCTGCTTGCCAATATGAGACCCGGTTTCATATAGTGGACCCAAAAACAGGAGACTATGAGATTCAGTTCTCCCTTTGTTCATGAAAGCTAGTTGGATGACTCTGTCTCCACCCCAATCCATATAATGTAACCCAAATAATATTTGTTCAAGTCATTTTTGCATTTCAGACACACTTAAAGGTGTTTCTAAAACATAAGGTAATATGGAAAATGACTCTAGCTTTTCCAATGCTGAGCAGCAGGATTCCATCTTTGAGTAGAAATCCCTGCAAAATAAAATAAGTGGCCTGTGTGTTCTATTGTGTATGCAAGGGAGTGTTGTGTGTTATTAATATATTTTCTCCCCACTGCAGCTCGTGTAATATGAAAGCTATATTGGGCAGAGATTTATCAGAAAGGTTTGACAGTTTGCTCCTATAAAGTTGTTCTTTTAGCCCACATACTGTATGTTGTTTCACTTCTTTCCACCATCAAGTAGCATTATTGCTAGACAAGGAGGAAGATAATGTGATATTAACATATTTTGGTAAGCAATCTCTGTTTGAAAACCTAAACAAATTCTCAGGAAAAACGAAATAGCTGGTTTTGGACACATTGAAAAGTAGAGGATATTTGTTAGCCTACTTCCTGGTACTTGTTTGCAGTGAAGCTTTACTTTTATCTCTGAAATAGATAGTTCTAAGCAAACATGAACTCACATTTTGAATATCTGCAGGGCCCAGACACTTGCTATAATAAGGGCTATTACTTGTGAAATTACTGAAGCTACCCTGCACCATTAATCATTGTACAGAGATTTTAAATACCATAAGTGGCTTCAACAAGCTATCTCAAAACTCATGGTTATTCACAACATTGCAAATTGAAGAAAGATAAATTGGAGGCTCCAACAGAAGCTTTTGTCAAAGTCAAAGTTGGCATTTGCCATGACTCAAGCAAGGGCATACCCAAATGAAGCTTCATGATTACATGTTATGGAAGAAGATAGCAACTATACAACAAGCTAAATAATATAAATAACAACTCAACCAAATAGATTTATAATTCAGAGCAACCGGTTCAGCTGAGTATAGGACGTGTGCTATCTGCAATGGCTGTACATAGGGGCAGATATACTGATTCTCATCTAGCTTTTGGAGCAAACACTCATCAGCACTCATTGCTCAGATTCAAGAATGAGGAATGCAAGTTTTGCAGGAACAAATGCCATTTCAAATAAGTATATCAGTTAAAACCCATCAATGTGAAACCAAAGAGGATACTAAGAAGTCACATCATTTGGTTTCATATGAACTTAACCATTCAGATAATAATGTGGATCAGTAGCTGCAACACATTCAGAATGTGTAGAAGCAGCAGCCTTAAAATAATGAAATGTAACAATATTAACTAATGGAAAGATGGAAGATAACAAAATAGAAATTGGGTCTGCACCTGACCTGTCCATCCACAACAGTAATATATTCTGTCAATATTTCAAGGATACTGGTTGAAGATATTATGTTTTCTCCATGATTCTAATAGATATTAAGAAACTGACTTTTAATGCTGTGGTTGTATTGTACATTATGATCTTTTTTTTAAAAAAAGCCCTTGTTACTGACCATTGATTGTTCTCCTTTTGGCTGGAGCTGTGCTTAGTCACAGATTGTCCGATGACACAAGCACACAAATTGCTTATTACTCTAGAACCATGTCTTCTATTGAATGGAATTATACTCACAAAGAGTCCTTGCTGTTATTGTTGGAGTCAAGCACTTTCACAACTGTGTTTATGGCCATAGCTTTAAAATTCCTGTTGACCATAAGCCTCTTTGGGAATGTTTTCAAATATCAATATTATCATTTCACCTGCAGCACTAGAGATGATTATACATTTAAAGCCTTTGATTATACATTTGCCTACATGCCAAGACAAACAATAACTGGTACTGATGCTCAGATTCAACTACCACAAGAAACAAGGTGTTTTGTACTACAATTAATTTTGAGCATCTTATTGTTGGAGATCCTTCACTTCAGGCTTATCAAATTGCAAAATTAACTACTCGGGATCCCAAACTATTAAATATATTAAACTTAGTGTGGAAAAGTTAGCTGGCTGACAAGATACAGTGCCAGGAGAATTTAAGCCTTTGCAATAGTGGCAAATATCTGTAGCTTGGGTAAAGGATAAGGGTGAAGGTTCGTTCTCTGAGCTTCTGCGCTGGTTTCTGAATGTTTGGTTATCAGGTTAGGTACCATCTTCAGTGGAGTTTAGGGGATGTTCAGTGTTCTTCTGTTTATAAGGGCTTCGTGTGGTCAGTAGCTCTTGTGAATGTGAGGTCATGTCAGGTATGGGTCTTGTGATGGGTCTTGTGAAGGGTCCCCTGTGAGTCACCACAAGACCCTCACTTGACACACCCACATCTGACCCATCACAAGACCCACCACAAGACCTGATCTGAGGGGACCCTCACCTGATGTGACCTCACCATCACAAGACCTACTGACCACACAAAGCCCTTATAAACAGAAGAACACAGACATCCCCTAAACAATGTTGAAGATGTTACCTAGTCTGGTAATGAAATGTTTGGAAACCAACCCAGAATTTAAGCCATTTGAAACCCACAGATATAGATACCTGCATGATGGTTGTCTCTTCAGAAGAAGGACCATATTGTTATTTCAGAGGGGAGACTCAAATCATTCTAATTGCATTGAATGCAGCACATAAAAGTTTTGGCTAGAAATTACACATTAGACAGAAACTGACTCAAACACCATATTTGACATTGTACCCCAAAAGCACTTAGGTTCCCATTCCTAAGACTCTATATTGATGTTGAAAGGCCATTCCAGGGAAAGAACTTCCTAACTGTATGCATTCCTATTCAAAATAGGCGCAAGTAGTTTTAGCATCCTCACAAATGTCTTCAACAACAGCACTGTATCAATTATTTGTAACTCGTTGATTGTCTGACCTGACTCAGATAAAAAGTCAGCAAGTTTTTCAAAGGGCTTGAAAGATTTTATAAAATATAACCTTATCCAAGCCATCACTATTCCCTCCAATTATCACCAGGAATTCAACCCTGCTGTTTTCCTTTAAAAACTGACTGTCTCCTGGGGAAATATGTCTGAGATACCGCTGTATCAGCTCTTATTCTCTACTCTTCTATATTACATGAGCAGCTTTTTGAAAGAAACTATGAAGCCAGTGCCACTCCTTCTACTAAAATTTGGATCTCGAGACCCATATTGCACCAAGTTTAGTGTGAAAGTGGGCTAACATAGCATCATCACATTGATCAACTGAGACCTTCTTCCCAGTGTGAATGGGCAACACTATGTTCATTGAAATATTATACCCTAAACATTCAGGAATTGACAAGCTAGATATACTTCTTGACGTATCCCTAGAATCAATTCAGAATGACACCAGACCTGGTTCTTTGCTTTCGGTATATAATTCCTTGAATCTTTTACACCAGTTGACTCAAGGGACCATCTATGAAAAAGTTTCCTCTTTTTTTTTTTGCCCCTTTCTCATTTGGAAACAATTTATCTGCAAAAAATTCTTGAAGGTGGTTGCCAGAGTCAAGATAAGGGGGATGAATTAAGACTTTCCATGATTTGGAAACTCTGCTTCTATTTTTATTTCTTGTATATTTGTGGAGAGACCAGGAGAAGGGGAGTGGAGGGGTCTGACTGCCTGTTGCTTGAGGTTTGTAGTCAACAGATGTGTAAGAAAACTGGGGAAAACAAGGAAGTAGAAAAGGGGCTAGGAGAGAACATGGGAACAGTAATAGCCAAGGTCAATATGATGGGAAGATACAACCTTGCCATTGCAGACAAAGAAAGGCAGTCTCACAGTTGTGAGATTGATGCCTACCCAAGGAAATAAAGGTGACAGTGATGGGAAGTGATAGCTCTTCAGTGCAAACTATTAAAAGCATGACTTTGGATTTGATCAAGGAAATTATTGATCTAAAGCATGGAGAACTGACCGTCAGTAATGCTCCTAGTTCTCTTCAAAAGACTGGTCCATAATAGAGCAGACTAGAATTGGAAGTTACAGAACTAGAATAGTCATAAACTTTAAGAATTCTCTCATCAGTCAGAACATCCAATCATCAGTCAATTCTGCATAGCTGCAGAGTTTGACAGACTAGGATAATCAATATGTTGCAGGGTGATCTCAGTACCTTGAGAATCTAGAGTTATATATTAAGTTAATATATTAATTATATTTCTCCAGCATTAATGAATTTCTCAAAATTTCTGTTGTCAATAAGCTTGATGGGAATGGATCAGCTCAACTCTTGCCCAAGCTCCACTCTCTTGGAGTTCCTTGTTGGAAATGCTTACATGTTTGTTTTCTAATCCCCCCCCCCTTGTTTTCAGCATTTTAAAGTAATTTTATCTCATTCACATTTCCTAGTTAGCTTTCTGGATTCCAATGCCAGACTCCTTCACTTAAAAAAAAAAATCAATTTTCGATCTGCTGAATAAAATGTCTAGTTTAGTTGCAGTTAAAGAGGAGAAAGGTTGGCACACATGCACTTAAAAGAAGATACCATAGAACAATTAGCCAGGACAAATATCTCTTGGTTGATTTAAGAATGATTGTTCCCTTCAAGTGGCATGAAGATATGCTATTAAACAGTAACCATAGTAGCACAAAAATCTGACTATTTTTTCATACTAAGATCACCCTGAAAATAAATCATGTAACATATTCTTCCAGTTTCTATATTCCTTTCTCTTTAATTTGAAGTTTTGCAGATTCTCCAATTTTTTTCCATACAGGGTCAGTGCAGGATCATATGCCTAATTGTTTAAACTCACTAGTGAATATATACCAAAAGTCACATTTCAGGGAGAAATACATACAGCAGGGGGGAGAAAAATACATACCAAATTGGATTTTGATCAGAAATGTGGGCAAGACAATCTCTACACATTACCAAGTGTGTTTTTCTTTTCTTCCTGTGCATATATAACTTTGCATTTTTTAAAAATGTGAAAAGGAGAAGTGCATTTCCATAATAAAAGTTACCTGCCCTTTTCAAATGCTGATTTCAGAATATATTAAAAGTGTTTGGTCCAATATAAATCCTTCAGAGATCCCACTGTTTTTATTTGTCAATGTGTCAATTTATTCCAACCTCTGTTTTCTGTTCTTTTAACTAGATATCAGTCCAAAACAGAATTCCCTATTTGTGAAACGATTGCTAATTTTGCCCAGGTTATTTTAGGAAGAGCCATACAAAGAAGGCACTTTGAAGGTTTAGAAAAATAAGGCAAATTTGATCCATGCATTCATTGACATTCCCAAAGAATTTCTAATTTGTGAGTTAGGAGACCACATTCTTTTCTTTTCAGGAAAATTTGTCCAACATTGCTTGATAATTTTAGGTTTAATAATGCTTCCTTCAATTCATTTATACATAAATGAAGCTTTAATTTTCTTTACCTTTTTAAGTCAGTTATAATATTGGCTATTTTTAGATAATTATATTTTTTGTTTTCCCAGTCCAGTCCTATGGAGGGGACACAGATTTCTGCTCAAAGAAACAAAAATGAAGTTCACTGCTGAAATTGAATGGAGACCACCTGAGACCAGCCATTTGCTTACATTCAATAGATCAATGGGTGTAGAACATCATATCCATTCCTTGTAATTGCTTCACTCATGACTTCCTTTTCTGCAAATAAACCTGTTTCATTGAAGCAGTACAATTTTACAGATGGGATCATATGGGTGATAATGGGGTGTGTGTGCGCACAGTTGAGTTCTAGATAGAAAAGACATTTATTTGCTCTACAAATTGGATCTACAAAATGTGAATGTGTGTATATGTCTCTATCAAATTCTCCTCTTCAAGGAGACAGGCATATTCACTAAATGCAGGGGAAGGAGTGGCAGAATCTGGGGGCAGAGTTAAAAGAGGCATCAGCCTAGAATCCCTACATAGCTACAAACTACTGTATATCCAATCCTTCTTGAATTCTGATTACCCTTTAACTAATTCCTAGCAGGTGCTAACCATTAGTTAAGAATATTCCTGTGGACCTTCACGCGTGGACCTTCACATGTGGACCAGATCTTTCTGTCTGACACTAAGAGGATATATGACTCTATTCCCAGTTCAATTCATTATTTTCCTTCTCTCAGCCAGTCAAATTTCTGTATTCACAGGGTTGTTTTATTTATTAATTTTTTTGCCTCCCATCTCCCTAAAAGGTGATTCAGGGAGGACTTCTAAAGACCTCTCATTAGATTTTCCTTCCAAACACATGTGTTTCTGAATGTCCCCTGCTTCTTGTGCAGTTTAAATGAGTTAGGGCTTGACTGCCCAAGAACTGACTCTCAGAAAATAGCAATAGCACTTAGACTTATATAACACTTCATAGTGTCTTAGAGCCCTCTCTAAGCGGTTTACAGAGTCAGAAGACTGTCCCCAACGATGCTGGGTCCTCATTTCACTGATCTCGAGAGGATGGAAAGCTGAGTCAACCTTGAGCTAGTCAGAATCGAACTGCTGGCAGTCGGCAGAATTAGCCTGCAATACTGCATTCTAACCATTGTGCCACCACAGCTCTTAAAGTAAATAAATTTATTAGAGAAGCAATTCTAGCTGGCTAGGCTGACAAGGCGTACATCACAGCAGCTCTGCCCTTATTAACCATGCAAGGTAGCCAAAGGTTCTACCACAGCAGCAGCAGTGAGATGGCAGGCTATTCAAGGAGGCAAACAATAGTCTGGATTGAAAGAGAAACTGGAACAGGTGAAGAAGCTCCCCAAAGACATGCGAACAATATTCATACCTATTTGATACACACGTCACGGCGATCATTTCAATTCTGAATTTACATATTACATGTATTACTGTAGCATATCTGTTTAATATACCAAAATAGAGATAGCTTTGGTTATTTCTTTCTTACTTTATTTAACAGCCTTTCCTTCTTCATTGTACAACCCTATTTTTTTCTTTATTGTTTTAATTTAAAAGCAGAGCGCTGCCTTTAAACACAAATCAGGCTGAAGAGTAAGAAAATGCAAATGAAGTAGAAAAAAATTAAGAACTAATCAACTTCAACAAGCAAGTATTTCTGTTTTATTTGCATTTCCTTCCTCTCCAACCAGATTTGTGTTCAAAGGTAGCACTCTGCTTTTAAATTAAAACCATAAAAGAATTGTTTTATTTTTTTTAAAAAAAATATGCAGTTGCACAATGAAGAAAGAAAGGCTATTAAATAAAGTAAGAAAGAATTAGGTAAGGGTGAAATTTCTTCTTGAAGCCATCTGGCTTGCTCACAATAAACAGTCAACTTAGATGGAGTTTTAATTTCTTCGTTTTTTTAATTCCAGTGATTGCATTAATTAACAATAGTGATGTCTATACAACCTTTCATATATTTTTTTAAAAAAAGAAATATATGTGAATTTTTGAGTCACCTTTCTACAATGTAATATAAGTATTACATAAAGGTGGAGGATAAGAAAGTAACCCCAAAAGAAAAAGTAAATTTTAAAGAAGTCTTGTATGTGGGTTACTCAGCAGCAACTATGCAATCATATCAACTATTCCAACCTCCCTCACATCGTTAGAAAGATAATCTACTCAAAGGTATGAATTATAGAACAAGAGGCTCCTCAGATCACAATACTTTCGACCTTCCTATTCGACTTATACTTGGTGAAGGATAAGTTGAGTGAAGAATCCTAGTAACAAATGCTTTAAGAAGAGACCTTTTCAAGAAGACAGTGTCTATTTCTCTGCCTGATTTGATTAGGAGTTCAGATGCTCCAAGCTTCCAAAGTGGTTTATCCTGCCATCTAGCAGGAATTTCAAGTATTGTATTTGCTCACTATGAATAAGCTCAAACAATGAACATTCATGAAGGGGAGAGGGATCAAAATACTGAAAGTGGTGTGCGATTGTTATTGCCTTTAACAAAAAGAGGCCCAAACAGCAACCTGGCCATGTTATCTATTTATACAAACTCTTTTCATCTGACTTACAATAAACATCTTGAATCATTTAAAACCAGTATTATAAAATAGTTGATGAAAAACAAGTGTGCAAAGCGGGTTGAGTCCAGCCATTAAAATCTAAGTGAAACATTAAAACTCCAATCAGAAGTGAAATAAAATTGGTCTATAAAAGAAAACAAGAGTTAGGGCAAAACGTAAACATTCTTTGACAGAGTGCTCCATAAATATAAACCCCTGAAAAGACCTTGTGCCTTATATTTCTTTAATTGACTGATGTAAAAAATATCTTATAAGCAAATTTCTCTGCTTGAACCTATGAGTGAAGACAGATTTCTAGGCAAACTGGACTTTCAAACCTGCCAAGACAACATGGCCCATATGTTGTGCAGACCATCTCAGTCCTCCACTTTGCTATCTTATCCTATGACTTTCAGAGAAAATACAATACAATTCCATAATCCAGGAATTAACTCCATTAAGAAACGCATATATCACTTTTCTTTATTTATACACTGGAAACATTACATCATTACAAAGTGCACACACACACACAACTGCACCAAGAGAGAAAAGTAGTGCTGAAAGTGTATTCTACCAAATTGACTTAAAATTCAGGTTACCATATGCTCTAGGCTCAATTAGGATTTAATTCCTCCTGTTGGTATCTTGTGCCCCTTTAGTTTCTTGTGCCAAGCTGATACTACCTTACTGAGTGAGTTCATGCCATTGAGTCTGCAGTCCATATATAAGAGAACGTGGGCATGTTTTTAGTTGGCACTTATCTCTCCAGCCAGATGTAGAGCCCAATGCCTCTTGGTCGCATTGGGCTCTACAATTACAGATGTGCTCTGTAATTGTAGTAGCCTCAAGCGTCAAGTTTACAGTATAATATAAATACCTATTCACAAATAAGCTCCACTTAATTCAACCCAATTTATTTCCAACTCTGGCCTTACAGTGCCATCAAAGAGTGCCCAATTCCCTATCTTTTAATTTATATTAGGACTATATTTTTGTGCTATGAGAGAGAAATAGCAGCTGAATGGCCCACTTCAGACACACACAAAAAATCTCTTGAACTTGCCCTCTATATTTTTTCCAGTTTTCATCATTATTTTCTCAGTCAACTTTATAACCTTTCCTGACTAAAAGATCTTCCTCCTCCTCCTCCTCCTCCTCCTCCTCCACCACCACCACCACCACCACCACCTCCTCCTCCTCCTCCTCCTCCTCCTCCTCCTCCTCCTCCTCTCCCTCATTTTTTCAACTTCCATTGCTCTAAATTTAAATAGCAACTACTGGGATGACATTGTTAAAAGACCAGTATTGCTGCAAATAAATTCTGGAATTCTAACAGTGGCAGTTCTGAATAAAATCAAGCTTCTAAGCAGGCTTGTCATTGTTTCTAGGTAATGACAAAATCACATTCTGTAATGCACAGCAAAGGACTCAGTAGATTTAATTTGCTTTGTCTTATATTGGTGTGTTTATGCAGTGGCCAAGTCCAACTACTTTGAAATTAGCTCATTTAAAATTGCCAAACAAATCAATGGCAGCCTAACCTGTTATTATAACCTCAGCCTGATCCAAAGAGGGAAAATGCACTTTTATTCACAATGCATTTCCAGCCTGCGTTGTGAACATTGCCTCTCTGTCCTTTTTATTGATTCCCTGACTTAATTCAGCAATTTCAGAATATTTGCAGACTAAAATTTGTACAAAGCATATTTTGAAGTGCTAATTTTTCTGCGAGCCTGTCTGGTGTAGAGGTTAAGGCAACAGATTAGAAAATAGGAGATTGTTACATTACAACAACTTATATTACCTACATTACCTTCAACAAAATATAACCCAATAGAGATATTTTTGAAAAGGGACATCAGGAAGAAATGAAATCTAAACACATTACAAGGCATACTTTTAAATAATGCATGTATCACCATAGTCAAAACAATACTTGTTTTTAAATTGATACAGCAAGCAATTTCCATGTTGATTCTTAATGAGTTTACTTAATATATACACTAAATTAAATATAGTGCATGTGCATATTTCTAACCATTGGTTGTGTAAGTAGTTCATATTTCTATATTCAAAATAGGTGACAATTTGGTTTGAGATAAGATGATAGAAACTTGATATCTCCCTCCCTATTTTCAACCTACCCCATTCCTTCCCATTCCTTTATATTAAGGATTGGAAAATCAATTTACAATGCATGTATTGCCAAAACAGATTGTATTGTGACACAGAGGCAGCTGAGAGTAGAGTTTGCATCACTGTTTACTTTTTACTTAAAAAATTATTACCAAAAATTATTTAGAAAGATGTAGAAAAAAGGAAATATGTATCAAGAATTGATGTGGTTGAAAAGCATTTAAGATAGATAAATGCATTTCTTAAAATGCATATTTTAGGGGGAAAGTGTATACACATTTTTAATCTAGCAAAGTTTAATAAAATAAATGTAGATGATAGATATTTTTTAAAAAAAATAATTGACTGGAATACTATGGGAAACCTAATACCATTATTCACCAGATATAGATAGGTCACATATATATGCTAGTATATTCCATAGACTGTCAAATATAAACCCCATAAATTATGTCACTGGCTTCAGGATAAAGTAGTGGGTTGGATTCAATCATGATTAGAAAATATTTATTTCAAATTTTATTGAGTTCAAGGGGGTTACTCCAAGTATACTGTAAGGAATTAACTCAACCCAATATTAAAAAAATGATATCTCTTACAATCTAAAGTTCCTAGTGAAATCCAAGCAAGGCTGTTAGCCTCAGAAGAAAATCACAAGAAGACCAAAATGCCTAAAAAAAATTCCCTCATTTGTTGGATATAATTATGCAGAAGAGTGCATAGAAGAAAATGTTATGAAAAAAGAAATAATGAATAATTTTAAAAGCAATCTTCAGCACCAATGAATAGATATAAATTTATAGGTGTCAAATAATAAAATCAAGGCACAATATATCAAGAAGGACATGCTATGAATATCTTCAGTGATTTTATCACAATGATGAAAACAATACTATGTTTTTTTATCATAACACAAGCTCCACCCCTTTGTATGTGAATACACGGTCACAATGTATGTATAAAAGGAGCAGTGCTTTGACATTGCTTTTTGTCATCCTTGTCCCTCCTTATTTGTCCCCTCCCCACCCCCACCAGATACTGCTGGACATGCAAAAGTTTGACATATTTACTATACTGATACTATACTTGGGTTTGGCTAGTCTAAAGAAAAGAAGAAATAGGGGAGACATGGTAGCAGTATTCCAGTATTTAAGGCGCTGCCACAAAGAAGAGGGGGTCACGTTATTCACCAAAGCACCAGAGGGAAGGACAAGAAACAATGGTTGGAAACTGATCAAAGAGAGAAGCAACCTGGAATTAAGGAGAAACTTCCTGACAGTGAGGAAAATTAACCAATGCAACAGCTTGCCTCCAGAAATCATGGGCGCTCCATCACTGGAGATTTTTAAGAAGAGACTAGACAGTCACTTGTATGAGATGGTATAGGTTCTCCTGCTTGAGCAGGGGGCTGGACTAGAAGTCCTCCAAGGTCCCTTTCAGCTCTATTCTATTCTGATTTTTGAAAAATAAATTCTGTTCCTGGAACAAGCTTCTTTTCAAGCAGAATACTTTATCAATCTTCCTTAACAAAGTGCAAGGGATCTGTGTTGCTTCAGGAAAGATTAAATTGTAGTTCCCAGACATTCCAGTTAGTATTAATTTAAAATGCTGGTAGATATAGTTAAGTGACACACCTGGAGGATGTAAGTTCCTCTTCTCTATTATTCCAGTATTATGTTATTCCCTTTTAGGCTAGCACTACTAGTTAGAAGTGTTCTATAATTTCCAATCTAGTTTTCCAATCCTGCCCACTGAATGTGTGTTTATTGTTGCACCCAGGAAGAACTTGATCTCATCTTTACCACCTCAGATTGCATCACCACAATTAACCCTTTTTTTTCATTCTAGGAAGACACATTCTTTTTGAATGTCAAGAAATAAAATCCTCACGTGAGAGCAAGAGTTACCTAAGAGGTGGTAGACTCTCTTTCACTGCATGCGTTCAAGAATGGAGAGTCACCTGTCAACATTCCTCTATTTGGGATTCTATGGAACAGGAGAATCCATTCCTGGTCTAAATAGATCTATGATGGGATTGTGAAAATCCAACATCAGAAACATTTTTATTTGGAGGTTTATCCCTCTTTTTTTAAATATATATATATATCTTAGCAGTCTCCTCAATAGGTGTACTTGAAATTTCAGCAGTGAAAATAATGTCAGCATAAAATTTGAAAGATTGCCGTGTCCAGGGATGCAATTGCTATATTTGCACTTCAACAGAACCTCCCCCCCTAAAAAAATAATAATTATTGGGATTTTCCAGAAAAAAGAATAGGGTTTAATGGACCCACTTCCTTACTACCTTGCTAATTCTCAGGCCAAGATGCCCAAACAGGAGACTGGTTTCTGGTATGCCTGCTTATCTCTGCAATGACCAAATTCAATGAAATATTTATGCTGATGGGGAGCCATGCAGGAAAAAGTGCCTCCTGGGTCCATTGTCAGTCCTTTCCTATGGATGTAGCTCTACCCATAAAAAGCTGAATCATGGTATGTACTTCCATTCCAAGAATGAGGTTCTTTAAAAGAAATTTGAATGAAATCAGATTTCTGCACCTAACTAGAGATAGAATTGCAGTCAAACAAAATGGAAAATACATATTGTTCTCTTAACATTTTTGAGGAGTTCACTATTCATTTATATCACTTGCAAAAAAAATCTTAAAATGCTTATTTTTCTTCTACATAAGGCAAATTTAAATTGAATATAAATGAGACTGGTGAAGTAAATAGCTTCTTAATGTGTTTACATTGCAAATTGCGTTCACACAGCATAACGTAAACAACAGTCCTACCATTAACGGGATAAATCTTGAGGTGGAACAAAATCAAAACCAACATGACTTGCAAACCATCTGAAAAACTGACTGAGTCTTTCAACTCAAGGCTTAATAGGATTTGGAAATGCCGATCAATGGAGGAGCATTTTAAAATGTGCTCTATATAATGTACTGGAGGAGGTTGAAGGAGAAAGAGTCTACCCTAAAGACACTCAAAATAGCAATGTCATCCAACAGTTTTCTCAGCTGCATTTTCTTATTCAGTCTCTGGATACCTTCTTTTTTCCATGACCACAGATGTAATAGGACAACCATTAAAAGATTAGACAGTGACCAAAACAATTCACAAAAACTATCATTAACAAGCTGAACGGGATTTCTTATTGCAATGTTCCATGTCAATACATCCCTGTTATCAAAATTCCGGATGTTGGCAGCTAGCAAACAACTTAAAAGCAGTTTGACTGATATGAATTTTCCTTAAGAACCTGGAGAAATTTTGAACTTGTTGGGTGAGCTAAAAATGTGTGCCAAGCCAGAGTTCTTTAGTTCTTTGTAAAATTAGGTTCACTGATATCCTGTTTCTTGAAGGAAAGCAGTTGTTTAACTTATTTAAAATGTTCAATCTTACACTGCAATTTTTTTCCTCTCCTATAATAAAATGTACAGCTAGTTGATTCATTTGGAGGAATCACTGGTGAACCCATAGCAGAAGAAATATATATATTTGCATTCAGGGTAAATCATTCAGAAATGTTCATAGGCTTGACAAGAGTTCTCACTACTGCCGCCTACTGGACTGAAAATTCAATAATGCAATAATGCTTCACCTACCTAAAACATAAATGATCTATGGAATTTTTAAAGTTTACACAATGTATTGGGAGAGAGGAATGTAAAGGGGGGATGTAAATTGATTGTATATTCCACTTAGTAGTTTGGTGAGGCAGACCAAGGTTCTTTTCACCAAAACTGTCAATAGGAAATCTGCATTGTTCACTATGTGAACTTCACTGCAGAGGAAAAGTCATGAATTCAGGTCATGCGCAACAGCACCCACCACATAAACTGGCTTTTGTCATATATATATATATATCATGTTGACGGTTTACAATTCCTTCGACCCATTAAGCAATTACTCAATAGCACAATTTAATTCTTACCTCCTAAAGCTTGTTTCATTACAAATTCCATGATGATGGCTTTAGATTCCTTCCCACCAGAGCAGTTCTCACATGCAAGTCAGGTGGAGACAGATTCCTGAGGTTTAGCCTGCAGCTGAATTCACAAAGCAAGGGGGGAAAAGCATTAGGGTGGCTAGAGCTCTCTTCTCTTAGTTCCTACTGCAATGGAGCTACTTGTCTTTTAAGAAATCTGCTAGGTTGAAAACCCTTGGTGTATATGCATACAGAAAATGCACACAGCATGTCTCACACCGAAGTTACTTGCTCAGGCTTTGGATAGCCAGAATGTATAACATAATCTGTGAAATGCACTTTAGGAAGGCTGATAAAGGGTGTAATGTTGTGGGATAGCCTGAATGTATAGGGAGTAAAATCGGAATTTAGGTACTATTTACTCTGACTTTTGTAATAAAATAAAATAACATAATTCCCAGTAGCATTTAGTTTTTTTAAAAAAAATGCCAGATGAACATAGGCATTTTCTCTATCTTAATCAATTTTCCAAACTGGCTATTTCATGGGATTTTCCTGACTTCTTTTTCTATTTTTTTAGATTGCGCTAATATAAAGAGCCCTAAAGTTCAATGCAAAAAATCATAGGATTTAGTTCTTTCCTATCTGACACAAAGTTAAACTTCAGTCACCCTTAGGGGTTGCTTGAGAAAATGCCCAGAAGTGAGGAAGGAATAGCTCTTCAAAACAGAGGCAGTGCTGGGGGGCATTTGAAGGTTGAAGTGCTGATGCTCTTGGAATTCTCAGCAGCAGTCTTCTCTGCTAGTAGCTTCTAATGGCCAGCCTCATCTGCATCACTCGCTAGAACAATCACTCTAGTCAAACTAGTTAAACACCAAATACATGTTAAAATATGCCGTTATTTGAAACTGACATCACTATCACAAATGCGAGGGAGAGCTAAAAGCTAGGCTAATCATCTCTCTCCTCCAAAACACAAAAATTTTCATACATATCTTTATAACATCGTTCAGAAGTTTTCTTTGGACTAGCACAATGGATTTGATTATAGTCATTGTGGCACAGAATTTCAGATTGTAGCAACAAAGTTTAAGGCAGTGAACTTGCAAATCAACGTGATTATGAATTTTCATGCACAAAACTCCAAAAGTAGATAAGGCTATAAAAAAGGAATATGAAATTTAGCCAAGGATATCCCTTCTCCCCTGATTCTGCAGAGAGAATAAAACATACTACAAATTATTCCAAAGCAAAACAAAAATGTTTAAATCAAACTTTAAAAAGAATGCAACTGAAAAGACCTAATTAGATGCATTTTTCCCAAAGAAGAAAGGAAAGAGGACCTAGTGAGGTTTTATAAAGAGGAAATATAGTGCTGCACCAATTAACCATTTTGTAGCTGAAAACTTCTGTGACTGAAGAATTATACATTAGTGGTGGGGTGGATCAGTTCCTGCACCAAAGAGGTACAGGTTTCAAATTCCAACGAGGTTGTAGTGACACTACATACATCACCGTCAGCATTGCAAATAACAATTGGGGTGGAAGGTTTCCTTTTGCTTAAGGCATTAAAATAATAAGGTATCATCAGAGAGTGTCATGGGAAGCCCACTGCCAGTGCCTGCAGCTCCACTTTTGAGAGGCTTTCATGTGCACTGTATACACTAAATCACTGTCCCGTAGAGCCATCACGATACTTTCCCAATTCTTCTGCACAGCCAGCTACCAATTTATGCAATCATAAAGTCAAGCAAACCACCACCACTGTACAGCGAGAGAGGGGAAATTCCGACTCCGTGGGGCTGCTCTGAACAACAAGGTATTTGAAGGAGAAGAAAGAGAGTCATCAGCACCAAGGACACTTCCTCGCGTCCGGGCGGTACCAGCCTACAGTACTACTAGAGATACGCTACGGAACAATATGAAAGCATCAGCACCCTGGACAGCACCGTCCCCTTTTTAAAGATGGGGTTTGGGATGTGCGGAGGGGGTACCTTTCTCGGTGGCTGCGCTCCAGCAGTTCTGCGTTCCCTTTAAGTCGCAGCTAAGGCAAAAGAGCTGCTTTTCCCCTTTTCTCAGCAGATCAAGCACCCGCTGTAGCCGATTCCATGTGTGCCTCAGAAGCGAAAGCCTCTGTTTGAAGGATATAGGAGCGGACGTAAGAAGTTCTCTCCTTCCAATAGGGTTCGGGCGCGACGGTGAGCCAGTAGCGGAGAACGAACGAGCCCACAGTGCCTTTACTTTCACTACTCCCTCTTTTTATCACGGGATTTCCGGACCATCCCACTGACACTATTCCCTCCTTACACACAACGACGGCTCTTTCCTCCTCCTCCTCTTCTTCCTCCTCCTCCTCCTCCTCCTCCTCCCGCTCTACTGAGGCTGCTGGATCGGCATTTCTCGCATAGCATTCGCCGACGCCTCCCGCCCCCCCCCCCAGACATACACTTGCGCCACTCCACCATCCCATGGAAAGGGGTTGCAAAAGCTTATAGCAACTCCTCTTGCCGCAGGAGTCTGCCTTTCTCATACCTACAGGCGGGGATAAGGGGAAACGGCTGGGAAGGTGGGTGGGGGGGGGGAACCTAGCGTAACCTATAACCTGAACTCTTTATTTTTATTTTTATTTTTATTTTATTTTAAAAAAAAACTTGTTTTAACAGGGCAGGATTGAAAGGCGAGAATAGATCATTTACTGAGCGGAACACATCTTCTATTTTCTTTAATCGCTTGCGGGACTAGAAGTGTGTGGGGGGGGGAGGGAGGGGAGGGGGAGCCAAGTCAGCAGTTTTTGTGCAAAGCCTCTCGGAAGCCACGCGCGATTGCTCTGCGTTATGTTCTCAGGCGTCTAAACATCTGGCACGGAAAAGAAAGCTAGGATAGAAAAGAAGAAGAAACCCAAAAAAAAGCTGGAGATGAATATAGAAAGCCTGGAAAGCCGGTTACAGAGAGGGCCTTCTGATGCATTACGGAAGGATCCCCCCTTGAGCTGCTGCTGATGGTGTATCGATTTCGCAGCGTGCTTTGCCTCGCCCCTCCCATCCCCACGTTCCTTCCCCAAAGGGGCGTCTGAAGGTTAACGGTACAGTATGGCTGTTAGTTGAGGTTTGTCAAGCTGTCGAGACGCAGTCTTTCGCGGGGCGTGTCAAAAAACACAAACTAAACCAGGACGGGAGAAAGCCTGGCTCAGAAAAGAAGGGGGCAGGAGAAACAAAAAGAAAGAAAGACACCCCCCGCCCTCTCCCAACCGGGGGTGGGGGGAAAGCTGGTTGAAAAAAAACGGTGGGTGCTTCTGAGTTGGGCGGGGAGTTTTGCCGTCCTTCAGTGGAACTCTCCTCGCCGCAGACCTTCTCTCTCTCTTCCCCCCCCCCCCAATCAAAATACTGCAATCGGGTTGTCATCCTGACTCTGCTGCAGACCCGGTCAGCTGATGCAGCCTCCCAAAGGCTCCCGAGGTACCTCTGTTCTTGCATGACGGGAAGGAAGCGATCCGAAGAGGCTGTAGCAAGGTGCGGGAGACGATAGGGAGGGAGCTATAGCCGGAATGACCAGGAAGCAGTCCAATTACAAAAGGCCCTTGAAGCCCGTGGAGACGGCACGGGAGAGGGTCGTTGCTAGAAGGCAGAGAGAGAGAGAGAGAGAAGCGGGCGCTGCGCCTCCAGCTGGATTCAAGGTCAAAAAAAAAAGGAAAACCCAGGCTCGCACGAGTGGAAAAGGGAAGAGAGTGGAAGGCTGTGGGTGGGGGAGCCTGCAAAACCCGACCGTAGCCTTTCTTGCACAGTACAGCTTACTTACTCCCAG
Organism: Protobothrops mucrosquamatus; assembly: GCF_001527695.2. Classification (NCBI taxonomy): domain Eukaryota; kingdom Metazoa; phylum Chordata; class Lepidosauria; order Squamata; family Viperidae; genus Protobothrops; species Protobothrops mucrosquamatus. The sequence continues at coordinate 115,129 of NW_015387137.1, forward strand.
GTAAGCATTATGTGGTTTGGCAGCCGGTCACTTTCAGAAGAGGTTTCCATTCCCCCCCCCCCCCAGAAAGAAAGATATGAGGATTTGTATGGCAATTTTTTTTTTTTTTTTTTTTAAAAAGGAAGAAAGTTGGGGTATTATTAAAGATTAATAAATAGTTTTCTCCTTAACATATTGCAGCGTTTAACGGATGACCTAAATAGCGATCCGCAAAACTTTCCACTATAATAAATTCATTTGCCTTTAAAGCAACACAGGATCCTTGTTTTTCTACTCAAATGTGTTATATTCTTACTCTTCCACTTTCCCCTGGGGCCGATTGCATCTCTCCCCCCACCCCCACCATCAATTTTGGGTTCTTTTGATGACCACAGCATCCATAAAAAGGGTGGCAGATCAAGTGCTAACAGACCTGAATTACATTTCAGTTCAATCCACATGAATTTACCCATCACTCTGAAAGCAAGCCTGGATGGCATAATTTTTTTATGCTGACCCTGCTAGTGTTCAAACAGAGAGAAAATATGTGGTAAGTGAGGCTCCTGATACTTTATTTTTCAGTAATATCCCAGCCTAACATACATTGTTAAAACAAGATCAAAAGCACTAAATCGCACAGCCCCATCACCAAATCACATCAGTGCTTGTACTGAAAGTGATGGAAGCCAAAACAGAAGATGATCCTTACCCTAACCTGAACCATGTGATCTCTAAGCTATTTACACTAAACTAGTTGCATGCATGAACTACACTACAGGTAATCCTCAATTTATGACCACAGTTGGGACCAGCATTTCCATTGCTAAGCAAGACAGTTGTTAAGTAAGTCCCGCCTGAGTTTACAACCTTTTTGCCACAGTTATTAAGCATTTGTTAAGTGAGTCATGGGGTTGTTAAATAAATCTGATTGGCTTTGCTTGTTGGAAGCTGGCTGGGAAATGGCACTGGTGTGATTTCAGAACACTCCCACTGTCACAAATACATACCAGTTACTCAGTTTTTGATAACATGACTGTGGGGATGCTGCAACAATCGTAAGTGCGAGGACCAGTCACAATTCACTTTTTAAAATACTTTTGTAACTCTAAATGGTCATTAAACAAATCCTTCTAAGTTAAGGACTCGCTGTACTTGATTTATCAGGTACAGATGACTTATATGTGAACAGGTGTCATTGAAGGTCACTATATTTAAAATTGAGGTGAAGCTGTGTTTCCACCTACTGTAGTGTCCTCTACATATGCCAGATGTCTATGGAGATTCTCAGTCATCCAGGTCATGGTTGATCCAAATGTCTTCAAGCAAAAACAAAGTCCAGTTGCCTTTTGAAAAAGCACATTTGGTACATATCCAGATTTCAATTCCTATAATTTCAGGACCTTAGGAAATCAATAATTCTAAATAGGGCCAGCTAGGATAAGACTCTTTTTGTCTTCTTGATGAGGAATTATTTGTATTAAGTAATTTGCAAATATTTTCTAATCCCCCAAATAATGTATGCTCAAAAATGTATGTGCTTCAATCCCCCAAATGATCTTTCTCAGGGGTCAGAAGGCCAGTTGGTGAAAATTGCTGCCTGAAAATATAATTGTTCAGGTAGTTATACTTTTCTGAATTTTGAAAAGAGATCTTCTGAACAAAGCAAAACAAAGTTACATACAAATATAAATATCACATAAAAATGAAAAAAAATATACTCAAAACTTTATATTGGAGAAACTAGACTAAATGTGCATGAAATTTGATAAATATGCTTGGAAAAATAATATATTTCAGCATATACAGCTCACATATATGGATGTAAGATTCATTAAAAAAAATTTCAGGCAGACTTTAAAAAAAACAAAACCACAAATGAATGTGAAAATAAATTGACTTAAATAGAGTTGTGAGAAAATTCAGTTTGACAATTCCATCAGCCCTAAAAATAATTTCAGCTTTTATCTAAAAAGATGCAAAGCACTCAGACCTCCAAAATCTAATATCCCTTTCAAAATATTAGATTAAAAGAAAAAAAAATCATAATTCTTCTACAAGCAGCCTCTACACCAGGGGTCTTCAAACTTTGCCCTTTTATGACTTGTGGACTTCAACTCCTAGAATTCCTCAGCCAGGCAAGCTGGCTGAGGAGTTCTGGGAGTTGAATTCCACAAGTCATAAAAGGGCAAAGTTTGAAGACCCCTGCTCTACACTATACAGCAATGACCAAAAAAGTGGTCTAATGATAGAGGTGTCACCCATGTTTTTCAGCCAGCGACAACTCTTCAAATCCTTGCTTGCTTAGCATGGTAGCAACAAATTGACTCTTCAGATAATATTGTGCTGTAGTTCCTTATCACAGAGTCTCTCCTTTGTAAGTAAGAGGAACTATTTGGTTTCCCAGAAGCTGAGCAATGAGAAGGCCACTCTGACTATGTGGAACAAATGGCATTGTTTAATGTAACACCTTGAAATTGGAAGCCCCTTTTGAATTCAGAGATGGAAGACTTCCCTGGTTTTTTCCATGTGTGTTTCTGTTTTTCATATCTTTACAGAAGTTGTTGTAATGCTGTTTCTTGTCTCTTATAAAAGTTCTCTGACATTCTTTATTAAGCTCCTTTCTTAATTTTTTTAGCTTTCATAACTTTGGCTTCTCTTTCCTCATGGCAATTTCCACAGTTCTGACATCCAGTTTGGTTTCTTCACCTTTGACAGTCTTTTTTCGTATTCATCATTAACAACTTTGATCAGTTTATTCCACAGTTTATAAGATTCTCAATCAATGAGGTTCAGGACTGCAAAACAATTCCTGATGTTTTCCTTGAAAATGGTGGTTATATGCTCAAGATCATATTATGGGAATGACTTGGCTTTCTTCTTCTTCTTCTTCTTTAGCTTCCAAGTTAAATTTGCACATGATCGGTACCCACAATTAGCTCCTGGTCTTATCTTTGAACCACAATTGAGCTCCTTCAACTGCTTTTAGCAATAACATTGTCCATTTAATTTCTGTATACCCCTTCAAGATACCAGTATGGTGGAGATGAAGGTAATAATAATAATAATAATAATAATAATAATAATAATAATAATAATAATTAATAATAATAATAATAATAATAATAATAATAATAATAATAATAATAATAATAATAATAATAATAATAATAATAATAATAAAAGTTGGAAGGGACCTTGGAGGTCATCGAGTCCAACCCCCTGCTCAGGCAGGAACCCTACACCATTTTAGACAAATGGCTGTCCAGTCTCTTCTTAAAAACTTCCAGTGTTGGGGCATTCACCGCTTCTGGAGGCAGGTTGTTCCACTGGTTAATTGTTCTAACTGTCAGGAAGTTTCTCCTTAGTTGTAAGTTGCTTCTTTCCTTGATCAGTTTCCATCCATTGCTTCTTGTCCTGCCTTCAGGCACCTTGGAGAATAGCTTGATTCCCTCTTCTTTGTGGCAGCCCCTGAGATATTGGAACACTGCTATCATGTCCCCCATCCTCCTTCTCTTCATTAAACTAGACATACCCAATTCCAGCAACCATTCCTTATATGTTTTAGCCTCCAGTCCCCTAATCATCTTTGATGCTCTTCTCTGTACTCTTTCCAGAGTCTCAGCATCTTTTTTACATCGTGGTGACCAAAACTGGATGCAGTATTCCAAGTGTGGCCTTACTAAGGCATTGTAAAGTGGTATTAATACTTCACGTGATCTTGATTCTATCCCTCTGTTAATGCAGCCCAGCATTGTGTTGGCTTTTTTGGCAGCTGCAGCACGCTACTGGCTCATATTTAAGTGATTGTCCACTAGGACTCCGAGATCCCTCTCGCAGTTACTACTATTGAGCAAGGTACCCCCTATACTATACCTGTACATTTGGTTTTTCTTGCCTAAATGTAGAACCTTACTTTTTTCACCATTTAATTTCATTTTGTTAGATAGCGCCCAATGTTCAAGTCTGTCCAGGTCCTCCTGTATCTTAAGCCTGTCTTCTGGAGTGTTGGCTATTCCTGCCAGCTTGGTGTCATCCGCAAATTTGATGAGTTCCCCATCTATCCCCTCATCCAAATCATTGATGAAGATGTTGAAGAGCACTGGGACTAGAACAGAGCCCTGCGGCACCCCACTACACACCTCCCTCCATGTAGATGCGGTTCCATTGAGGACCACACGCTGAGTACGGCTGGTCAGCCAGCTACAAATCCATCTGGTGGTGATGCTGTCTAACCCACATTTTTCTATCTTATTGAGAAGTAGGTTGTGATCTACTTTATCAAATGCCTTACTGAAGTCCAAGTAAATTATATCCACAGCATTCCTCTGATCCACTAATTTTGTCACCTGGTCAAAGAATGCAATAAGGTTTGTCTGGCATGATCTGTTTTTGACAAACCCATGTTGGCTTTTAGTAATGACTTTGTTTGCCTCTAAGTGTTTGCTGATTCATTGTTTGATTATCTTTTCCAGAATCTTCCCAGGTATTGAGGTCAGGCTGATAGGTCTGTAATTTCCTGGATCCATTTTTTTCTCCTTTTTTGAAGATGGGAACTACATCAGCTCTTTTCCAGTCCTCTGGTAGTTCCCCAGTGCTTCAGGATCTTTGAAAAATATAGTTCAGTGGTTCTGAGATCACATCTGCCAGTTCCTTGAGAACCTTGGGGTGTAATCCATCTGGTCCTTGTGATTTGAACTCGTCTAAGCTGGACAGGTACTCACTTATCATTTTCTTGCCTATATTAACTTGTGTTTCTATACTGTTTTTATGGCACTATTTTTGATAGGTTGGTCTGTTTTTTCCCTTTGTGTAAAGACAGATGCAAAAAATGAGTTAAATAGTTCTGCTTTCTCCCTATTGCTAGTCACCTATTGTCTTCCTACTGTGCAGGAGTTACTGTTCACAGTAAGCCTCTTCATTTTTAAAAAGTTTAAGGAGAACAGCAGAAAAAAGAAGAACAATGGAGGAAAACAATCATTAAATCACTATGGTAAGATGGGAGAAAGAGGTTTTGAAAGTTCCTTGATTTTTAAATATATAGAATGGAGTGGACAACCCAAGTTCCATAGACTACAGATTCCCCCTGTGTTTAGGCTATGATCGTCTGTTACAGTCTATATTTAGTATCCTACTTTATTAATCTTTCCAACCCCAAAAAAGAGCAGAAGGAACTACAATTCTACTGCATCCCCCTGGGATGTTGTCATATCAATATAATGCTTCCCAAAGGCTTCAGTGACCAAATGAAACACAAATAACATTGAAAGCACAGCTTTAGCTATAAAAAGGTGGTCCACCCCTGGGCTAAGAAGACCCTGACAAGTTAATAACTTTTCAATCAGATTAAGGAGAATCTTTTTTTTTCACAGACATAAAGCAAGCCAAGTGCCAAAAAGATGGGAGTTCTTAAGATTGTTTTGATGTTATATTCTGGACTATGGCTGTGTTATCTTTCCCCACTGCAGGGAAATGCCTTTCACTAAGCTATATAACTGCTGGCTGAAAATAATAGGAGGAGGATGCTGGGTGGAAGTGATGGAACCTGTAATCCAACACATTAAGAAAGTGGCACCAATGAGGCTTTAACCATTATGGACAATAACATTCACAATTAATTTAGCTTGAAGAAGAATTTTAAAATTCTAAGTAAAAGATATAAACAAAAGGCAAAATGCCTCCTGTTATAAAAAAAAAAGAAACTAAATAAAATAGCCTGCAGCCATGAAGCCATGGACAGTTTATCTGTGTGGCTTTAGTGGGTTTAGATGGCTTATAAACAAAGACATAATGTGAGTTAGTTCTGATGGATAGAGATGCAGAACTGGAGAGTGGCTCATTCATGCATTCTTATATAAAAGCCACCAGAAACTTTTAGGGGAAACAAATAACCCATGTCACTTTAAACACCATGCTTTTTATGGGAGCATGTTTACAAAGTCAGAGTGAGTGAATCCATCCATCCAAAGCATGCTGCTAGTGGTCCAATTAGTAAATAGCCAAGCAGAATGTCCATTCATGTGTATAGTTGTGCATGAAGCATTCTCATTCATATTTCAGGCACCTACTTATCTTTGCCATTTTCCTCCATTCAGGCTTGAAAATAGCCTAATGGCTGATACATGCACAACGCCATCTTTAGGAAGGCAAACACACCACAAATATCCACTCAATTATTTTCTGGAAACCTAAGCCACATTTTACCATGATAGAATATGCTCTCAGAATTCCAGAAATGCTCTCAAAGAGTTAGAGACTACTTGCTATTGACTTCCTCCTGGTGAAACCAGACATATCTAGAGGACAGACCATCCCTGTTGGCAAATGAAATGCATCCATTTCCTCTCTCGGAAAAGGCAAGGAGTCCTACTGAGAGATGAGAACTAAAACTGCATCTTCTCCCTGAGAACTCTGGGTCTCCACTGGCATTCTGCAAACTCTGTTTGATTACTGTCTCCTGAACAAGTGGCATTTCTACCTGAGTTGGCCCCTTCCACCTCACCTACTCCTTTTATATATCTCCACCCTAATTTCCATTTATTAGCAACAGAATGGGGTTATTCTTGCATAAATGCAAGGAAACAGATTTTAAATAAGATGGGTTTCAGGACAGCAAATCGGGCTGCAATGCAATTGTATGGAAATTGTACTTAGTGAAGCTTATATTCCTGGGATGAACACACGAATCCAGCAGGAAGCTGGGAGAGGAATCCATTAGAATGTTACGCATTGTGCATACAAAGGTCTCCGAAATGAACTTAATAATTGAGTGTGACAATTAATATACATGAAACCCTAGAATCATCTTGTTTGCCAAGTTAGAACAGAATTAATTTTTACGCAGCCTGAAACACCATGAATAATCTGCAAAGATACTTTTGCCTACCTTTATTTAGCAGGTTACTTCCATAATGGTGAATTTCAGGTCAATGACAAAGAAAAGCAGTAATGGAGATGGACCAAACTAAGCCAATTTGAATATGTATCTGAGCAAAGTTTCAGAATTACGTTTAACATGTATTTGGTCATTGCATTAAAAGGCCATGAATGCTTATGAGTTGCCATTTGTAAATTTTCAGCCCTTCCACTTCAGATAGTTGCCTTCATCAGGTGTTGCCACTTCACGGTGTGTGCTTTTTGTTTCTGAATGATACATTTGAAAATCAAAACTTGAATTCCTATTAAGGGGAAATTTTTCAGCCCCAGTTCAAATGCTTAAGATCTCTGGACAGTCCTTAGGAAATGTTGATCTTGATAGTTTCTAAACTGAATTGCCACATGGTGCCAACCGTGTTGTTATCATACACTAATCTGTTACTGCATGTTATTAATAACATATTGTGCTTTCAGATTCAAGAAATAACTATTCATATAAACCTCACACAAAATATAAGGTTAAATGTTATATTGCATGGCAAGTATTTAATTTTTTTTAAATACATTAATGGTTTTACAAACTGTCTATGGAAAATAGATAAAGAGGGGTGGGGAAATTGTTCCCGAGGACAGTACTTGCAGAGCAGCCATTCAGGTAACAATAAATGTGTATTCAGCTAAACTATTACATTAAACGAAGATAATGTGTTTTGAAGACCCCACTGCATTATGATAATCTATGTTGTAAGCTATCCAATACTTGTGATGTATAATTTTAACTTCATAACTTCATGTACAATTTGAAGCCAGCATGTATGTTACTGTACCAATGTTTCATGTTAATGGCTGATATGAATTGAAAAATATACAAAAAAAAAATTGAAGGGGAAGCCAATTATCAACCTTAACAGGAGAAGAGCCATGTAGAATAACCCAGAATCAGGAGTCTGATAGCAGAATGTAGCATGGCAACTTTTAATATGAGCTTGTCTCATGCAGGGCCACCTGATGTGGTTTCAGAACATTCTGGTTCTGAAATTGTAATAAATATAGACAAGAATGTGTAGGAGTCCTTCATAAGCCAAATAGTTTTTTTTTTCAGGAGTCTAGTTTTAAATATTATTTCTTAGATTAATATTCTGCTTTTCCTCTAAAAGCTATGCAAAAACAACAACAACAACAACAACAACTCAGGAGCCTGGTAACATCATTTCAAACTGACAAACTTTATTAAAAGATGTAAGCATATTTTTGTTTGTCTGCAAAAGTGCTACCAGTAGTCCTGATTCTGGGCTACTGTACACTTCTCCTGTAAGGTTGATAATTGGCTTCCCCTTCAAAAAAATTTTCTCACAAAAATAATCCAGCGGGATGAGCTAAAATATGACAGGGCCCAACTCTCTCAGCACTTCAGCATTTCTCCATATGGGCTTGTCATTATCCTTAATGTTCCTCAGTAATCATAAATGGGCCCGGGGAGAAAACTCTGTCATAATCTGAGAATCATGTTGTGAAGCTGAATGGATGCAGATACAAAGGAAAAGGTTTTTATTTATATTTATAGTGCTCACTTAAACTCCACAATTGGCTTCTACATCATGTATGGATGATGACCAGACTTTTGGAGTAGTTAGACATTTTCATATATTGCTTTGATATCACATAGTATTCAATTTCTAACATAAGAGTAGGTTTAACTTTACAAAAAAAATTGTACTTTGGTAATATTCATGTGATTCAACACTCATTTTAGGAAAAAAAATGTGATATCTCATTTTTGTGTGTTATACCACACTTGCAAAAAATCCACTTAAGATTATAGTTGTTTGATGTTTTCTGTCAACCTACCAAGCCAAAAGACAATTATATTGAATTCCCCAAAGGACTGGGCTACAGTTCAAAAATAAAGGTGCTAATTTGGATGACTAAATGGAAAACCTGGCTTTCAAAGAAACAAACAAACAAAAAAAGATTGATGGGTGGATTAAAAAGCAAATTAGATAGATTCACGAAGAGGGCCATCAACAGATCTCTTTATATTGTGAGGAATGTAGATGTGGAGACCCATTACATTCATATCATGCTCCTAAGCTCTAGGTATTTGAATTGGCCTTCGTGGAGCATGGCTGTTCCTTTTTATTTATAGGAGTTCTTGATGAGTGCCTGAGTGGATGCTTGTATTCATAAATTCTGTCAAAGAATTTCTTGTGTACTCTGACAACAGAGTTCAAATAGAAAGCTTGATGTACTTCAACAAACTTTGTGATCATAGAAGATGCATCTCATCCATTCTTTGAAATATTTCCATCTGGAGATGCCCATGTCTGAATGTAAGCACTTCTGCATGCAAAGCTCTAAGAACAGGCAACCTGAGTCCCTCTAGATCAGACATGTCAAACACAAGGCCCGGGGGCTGGATGCGGCCCACAAAGTGGTTTCATGTGGCCCATGAAGCCATCCTGGAAACAGTGAGGGAACGGCCCCCGCTGCCTTGGCCCTGGCCCAGGCGAGCCAGGAGCCAATGTACAATTTTGTGGTGGCCATCTTGTCACTTGCCCCAGTGGACCATGCCTTGGCACTTGCCCTGGTCCCACCCCCTTCTGCCAGAGTCCCTCAGATCTGTCCCACTCCTGCCCAGGCCCCCCATAGGTACCCTTGTTGCGAATGATGTAGAACTGGCCACGCCCACCCAGTAGGCCACATCCACCTGGCCCCCCCAGGGCAACCGCAATGCTGATGCGGCCCTCAGTGAAATTGAGTTTGACACCCCTGCTCTAGATGGTTTGGTCCTCACCAGTCATTAGGTTTCCCATTAGTGAAGCAAATGACAAGGAGTTGTAGTCCAAGCTATCTGGAAAACACTGGGTTCTTAGTTCTGTTCTACTTCTTCAACTCATCAAATATCTCTGATTTTCTTTCTGACAAGTCTCATGCTACATTTTTGGAAAGTATCTAACTCCTTACTGGAGAGAAGGGGGAGAAGCTACACTTTTCCAAAAGATGAATCATTCTGATGAGTAATGTGTGGGCAGATGAAATTTTAAGTATCCTGTATCTCTGTTTAGTATGCTGCTATTAAAAAGGTGGCTGTTTAAGAATCACTGGAGGAAATATATATGTTTGTATGTGTGTAAATGAGAGGGGGAGGGAGAAGGAGAGGGAGGGAGGGAGGGAGAGAGCTTTAAACGAGTTCTTCAATTCAACAAAGTTCTGACTGACTGAATCTTCCAATGTGCTGTTGGACCAAAATAACTTCCTGGTCTTGCCTGGATGCAAAAACTTGTTTCTGCACATGTGCAGATAATGCTTTCCATTGGATCAAAGCAGCTGGCCAAATTCAATTCAAATCCCATTTTTGAGGAGAAGTAAAATGCTTTTGCACAAGTAATGTAAATAATGTCCAGTAATAACAGGACCCCACCAACACAGACATTAGTGCCATATGGTATGAAAATACCAAAATGTCACAGAACAAATAACATTTACTGGAAATATAAGTCTACCAAGCATAAGAGATGCAATGCATTCTTGTCTTTTCTTGCTGACAAGTTCATTTTGTCAGAAGGTGAAAAAAAAAGAATGGAGGACTCTGCTGTTCTGGAGCCAGTCCTCAACAATTGGGAGGAATGTTTTTAATAAGTGAAGGTGAGTGGCATCTGGGAGGATAGGAAAAGTAATGTTACCTCCTAATTCATGATATCCAGATGAGGTACAGTGGACAAGAGTCAGGTCTATATGTAGTGAACTTCAGAAGATCAAACTTAGGTGATATCCAATGGCTACCTATCTTTAAACTTGAGCAGTATCAATGAATTGGCTTACAAGATGCAAATTAGCCCAGTTCTGACTTCTCTACCCTGATCTATGATCAAATCAAAACGCCTGTTCTTATCTTAACACGGTTTTATGTTCAGCGGCACCTATTCCAACAACCATTCTGTTCTAAGGCTAGATTCATGCAATAAACTAAGCCCAAGTTAACAAAACAACCATTATTTTGTTCATATAACATTCCATTAGGAAACCAGAAACACCCACTGAAAGCTAAAATCATAAGACTACATCTGATTTACTTTGGCCATGTTATGCATGCAAATTAATTGGAGAAGGCAGTGATGCTAGGAATGGTTCGTGAATAAAGAAGGGCTGAGGAAAGAACACACTGGCTTGATAACATCAAATGTCCTGCAAAATTGAACATGTAACAATTGAAAGAAGTTGCGCTTGTCAGGGGAGCACGGAGAGCATTTGCCTATAAAGTCAGCAAGAGTTGGACAAAACTAAATGCTTAAAAACAACAACGTATCATCCCAAAGTCAAAGAAATAAATCAAAATGAACACAATGGCCTAATCCACCCAATTTGCCATGACTGGATTCCCACAACACTTCAAACCACAAACTATTAGCTTTATTTTGGCCTACTTGAATGCTGTGCAAACTTAGTCTAAAAGATCTATTTTAAATGACCTTTCTTCCCTAGAAATTCCATGGGGATCTGTCAGAAGCACCTTCCTCTTCGTATCTATTTGAACAAAATTTAGGGAGCGGAGCAAAGCTGATTTTTTTCCCTCTAAAAAGATAAAGATAAAATACACTCTCAAGTAGTGTAAACCTGAAGTATTCTTAATAACAGTATGGCAGTTTGAGGGTTGTTTTTTTTAAACTTCTCACTGTCCCCAACACCTGGCAACAGCTGGAGGCTTCCCATTCAAGTATTAATCAGTCCTGACCCCACTTAAGCTTTAAAGTTCAGAGAAAGTCAGCCAACTGCTGAAAAGGGCAGGGTCTCTATTCAGGCACTTTCTTGTTCATTCCACCCACTTAAATTGCTTTTAACCTTAGCTATCAAATACAGAGCTTTGTATCTACAAAGCAGGTTAATGCAAATAAGTTTTGATGATAAAAACAAAGACAAGAAACAATGGATGGAAACTAACCAAGGAGAGAAGCAACCCAGAACTAAGGAGAAATTTCCTAACAGTGAGAGCAATCAACCAATAGAATAGATTGTCTTCAGACATTGTGGATGCTCCATCACACTAGAGCAGGGGTAGGCAACCTTGGCTCTTTTATGATTTGTGGGCTTCAATTTCCAGAATTCCTGAGTCAGCATGGCTAGTTCAAGAATTCTGGATATTGAAGTCCACAAGTTATAAAAGAGCCAAGGTTCCCCTACCCCTGCACTAGAAGATTTCAAGAAAAGACTGGATGGCCATTTGTCTGAAATGGTATAGGAACTTGTGTTCAAGCAGGGGGTGGATGAGATGTCCTCCAAGGTCCCTACCAACTCTATTGTTCTATGTTCTAAATTATTTTCTTTAAAAAAAATAAACATACTGTTTCATTGCATTCTTATATTTTGTCATTTTAAGCTTTATTCTGCCATTTCCCTAGAACATTTCTTCTATTGGGGAGGTATTAAAAATGGAATCACAAGAACACAAAGCATTTTGCTCAGGACCCCTTCAAATACAGCAAAGCCACTAAATAACTTTGATTTCAGACAGGCTGCATTTGATTGTATTTGCCTGACAGAACATCAGCATGTTTTCGTGGTATACTTACCCATGTTTGTTAATCATGATTTACTGGGTTTGCACAAGTCTAGATGTCGTCGATTTACACAGGACTGGACCACAAGCTAAGAAGGCTGGATTTGTTCAACATACACATTAGGCTAAAATATGATTATGTTATTTGTCATTCTTGGGTCACATAAATGTATTCATTGCATTGGACTAAAACAAACAAGGAGAAGGTCAATTTTCTCTCACTCCTTTAAATGTACATTTTAAGACAGCTTTCAGTTACTGAACCTATTAATTAGTAGAGCTAATTTTAAACCACTGAATTAACTAATGTACAGTGGCAAAACTAGAGCCTTACACGAAAACCTGCTGGAACAGACAACACCTCACCTCATTATTCCATCATCTCATAAAATCAAGGTTTGCGCTCCACCCAATTCATAATTTCATTCAGCTTTTACTCATGGCACTGCTATATTTTAAAATCATTACAGTGACATCTATTTTGATAAATCCGGTCTTCTGTTAAATATTGATCTTCTGCAAAATCTTTGAATCACTACATTGGGTGCATGTAGTATTCACTCTTCAGAAGTTAGAGTTACTCGACAACCCTAAACCTTATCAGTTCTACCATCTGGAGGAATTTAAGTTAAGTTAAGTCTTATGGATACAGAAAAGCTGTTGTTCCCCAAAACCTTTCACCACCCATTCAGATCTTGGCAGGAAAGAATGAGCGATTGATGACCGCCATCCTTTACTCAATTAATTACATTTTCTGAGAACTGCAGGTAGTAGTTTGCCAGCTAAGTGGAACGTCTAGGAAAAATTCAGGAAATTTTCCATTAAAACTGGAAAATGGTGTGCTTGCCTGTGTATGTGCTTGTGCGTGCATATGTATGTTTTGTGTGTAAAGATATGTTAGGTGTGCTCTTGTACTATGCATTTATCTACACCCTGTGGACATCTCTTACCTCTTCCCATTTAAGAGGTTGGTATGCAGGCCTGACTGCATGCATATATAACTTTTAAGCTTTGTCATTTCTGAGTCAAATGCACAAGAAAAAAAATGTCACCCCATCTTGTTACTGAACAAGGAAAAAGTGTACTACAAGATGAACTGACTTTAAGCATTCCATACCAATTCCCATCTTCTATTCCTCATGAGCTATTGGGGATGAGCCTTGAATGAAAAAGCCATCAACATGCTCCACTCCCTGCAGTTCAAGAAGCTGAAGGCAAGATGCAGAGCAGCAAGCTGGTCAGGAAGAGTCCACGTTTGATTAATATAAGGAACATCCTTATTCAGGGATGAGTTCATGCAACTCACAAAGCCATAATGTGGCTTGTTTGGCTCTGGATCAGGGTGATCTTTGCACCCAGATATTACAGTTTTAAGACCACGATGTATGGCTTTAGAGTGTTATGTAAATCCAATTGTGGTGAATTCAGTTCACAATGATTCAATAAGTCATGGCTCGATACAATGTGGGTCCATTTTTGAACCTTTCTTTCCATATTTCGGAACAATGCCCTGCCTAGAGATGCAAACCATCTCTGGACATAAGATCCTGGGAAACCTAAACCAGGGCAGACAGTGGAGAATATAAGATAAGAAAGTTCGAAAAATATTGGAAAAATGTGATTGATAGAAGAACTATAATAAATGTTCAGTCTTCAGGGAGCTTCACTGACCTATTACTCCTTCTTGGCCCACTTCCTCTGGACAACTGCTTGCAAAATACAGTCACCCCATTGATTGCAACACCAATTCTTTGTCTCAACTCCAGGTTCAAGCAAAGGGGGCTTCCCTGGTGACCTTCTTTAGGAGCAGGGATTGTGAATTTATTTGGTCTCAACATTTGCAAATCAACAAACAATGAAACTAACTGACTGAAACAGAGTTATTCAAAAATTGTACTTTTCCCAATTTTATCATGCAATTCACCTACTAGAAAGGAGAACCTAAGGGAAAAAGCTTCATGAAAATACATCTATTATGTGTTGGGAACAGTTTGCAAAAACTAGTTATGTTAAGGCACCGCGCTAAAAAGCAGGAGACTATGAGTTCTAGTCCTGCCTTAGCCATGAAAGCCAGCTGGGTGACCTTGGATTGGTTATTGTCTCTCAGCACAATTCACCTCATAGAGGTTTGTGGGGGAAAGTACGGTAGGAGGAGGAAGGTGTGTTAGATATGATCACAATTTTGAATTATTTGCAAAAATAATAAAGGTGGGAAATAAATAAATAAATAAATAAATGTGTGTGTGAACAAAGCTATGTACATTTGGAAAAATGGGCATCGTAATACATATAATAGAAACTTTGTATTAAAAAAACCTCTCAAATTTAGAAAAATAAGAAACTGAAATCGACATTTGTCCACCTTGATCACATATCTATAGCACAGAAGCAACCCCGAAGCTCTCATTTGAAGTTCTTATACAAAACTCTGGATAAGAAGATGTAAAACCGGTGGCTGACACATTTTGTTGGCTTTTCCTGTTCGCTGTTTGCTTGCATTGTTCAATTACAAGCCATGTCACTATTGAAGACAAATTTGCTGTCCTAATTGAATTAGCACTATGTCATTGAATTTTATCCTATTAATCAACCGCAAGTAAAACTACTGATGGCTACAGGCATGCCACATCAGTCATTTGAGGATGAACAAAGCATATAAGCAATCATGGCTATGGTTATCTCTTTCCTTTACACATTGGTATTTGTGTGGATAGTGGTAGCAGGGCAGGGCTAGATTTGAAAGAAGCTTCAGAAAGATGTAAGATAAGATGCTACATAAGAAAGAAACTCATTAGAGACATGAACTACCGTCAAAGTGGGTATTTGAACAACATCTTGTAATATAATCCTAGGATATATATACTGCTTTTATGTCCTACTGCCTTTTATGGAATGTATTAATCAAATCCTAGATTATCATAGAACAGAAGCATTGGGAGGGACCTTCTGAATGCATCTAGGCTAACTTCTTGCCTAATGCAGGAATTTACCTGCTACAGCATCCTTGACCCAGGCCCATCTGCCCCCTCCAAAGGAGAGTCCACCGCTTCTTGAGACAGCCTTTTCCATTGTTGAACAGTTGTCATCATTCAGAAAATACTCCCGAAGTTCAACCAAAATTTACTTCCTTATAATTTAAACCCTGGGTCTTTTTTCTCCTGCCTTCTGGAACGACTTTAAATAGTCCTCCACGTAGTATTTAAAGCACTATTGCAATCTTACCCATCCATGGGCTGATTAATTTCCTTGCATGGGAACTTTCGCCATTAATTAATTGATTAAGCTTGTATGCTGTCTGACCGTCAGTGACTCTGGGCAGCTCACAACAATCAAGGCAATAAAATCAATAAAACACACACACACACACACACACACACACACAAATAAAGATTAAAAGATAGCAAGTGCAATGAAGTGAGGGTTCTCACTCATTCTTGCCAAAGGCCTGGATAAACAGCCAGGTCTTCAACAGCAGAGTGGGGGCCATTTGGATCTCTGGGGCAACCTTATTTTAGGGAACAGGCACTACTACAAAGAAAGCCTACTTCTGGAATCATGATATATGACATATTTTAATCAAAGGAACCCAGATGATGCTAAGCCTACAAGATGCAATTGTCCAGCCAGATATTATGGGAGACAGGTGGGTCCTCGCATAACCAGGCCCTGTGCCATGTAGAGTTTTATAGGTAACAATTGGCACCTTAATCAAATCCAGAAGCAAAACAGCAGAGTTGTTATATGTCATACTGAGGCATACTCACACTGCTGCATTCTGGGCAAATTGAAGCTTCTGGTTGATCTCCAAGGCAGCCCATATAGAGCACATCGCAGTAGTCAAATTGCGAGATTGACTAGGGCATGAGCAGTTGTCTGAAGGACATCCCCAATGTAGGAAATGATACAATTGGCACACCAGATGATACAATTGGCACACCACAAAGGCCGTCCTGTCCACAGCTGCTCTTCAAGGAGATGGAATGTCAATCTTGAAAGGTGAAATTCTACTGTATTTGAGGTCAAAGATGAAATTTCCATGGGTCCGGTTGGCCCAAACACGTAACAGTCACTTGGGTGTGATAAGACTGACTCAGAGACAAATTCCTCTCTATTCAAACTACATAGTCTCCAGGTACTGTGATGGATGGAATGTCGGCAGTCTCAAATGGCTGGCCCATGGTCAAAAGATATAATTGGGTATCATTAGCATATCAGCACTCAGTGCTTTTGAAAAGGAGGAGAGAGAGGGTAGAACCTTGTGGCAACTCATACAGGAGGGGCCCAAGGAGTAATCTGCTCCTGCAATCAACACCAACTGGAAATGGTCCTGGAAGAACCAAGATAAACACTGCAAAATGATCCCTCAAATTCTTAATCATGGAGCCAGCTTAGAAGGGTATAATGGTACCAAAAGTCAAGGAGCATAAGGATGGATGCATCACCACTATCACGGCTCCACCAGAGTTTATCAACAAGTGCAACAAAGGCTTTTCTTGGTACTTAAATAAATATTAGCATTATTTTAATTTTTGACAATTAAGTCATTTCAATTCCTGTCCAGACCAGGTGCCCTCTATCTCATTTTATTAGAATAATAAATAATATTGATCAGACAGACCAGGTAATTATTTTTTTATAAAAAAACCTGCATGATTAATCTTAAATCAGTTCTTTGTATCTCTGTATTGAAATTGAATTTCTTGTCACTCACCTATAACTGGACTCCACAGCCACATATGGTAGTATACATTAACTACTATATAACCTGGAGCAGACCATTATTTCTATTGTACCGGTTAACTAGAATCAGCTGGATTCAAACAATACACTTACTCTGTGGGCAATGGTTTAAAAATCAGGCTGGCTAAATTTATCAAACATTCAAAGACAAAGCTGCCCAAAGCTTTGCCAACTCGAGCAGAAATATTTGTGCAGTTCTGGGCAGGTAGCAAAATGGGCTGATCAAGTGTCGGGTGGGAGTTTGACCATAAGGCTGGAAGGGTCCATTTATCTTAAGGGAGAAAGAGTTGCAACCTTGTAGGTATATTAACTCTGGCATCTGCCTCAGCTTATAGAGGAAGAGAGACCTTATCACAGTTTTAAATCATTAAAGAAAAATAAGTGCACTCTGAAAAAAGGTCAGTTGCTTCCGTAGCTAGGAATCTAGCCTCTGGCTTATACTCCTCATTCTTTTCCACCATCAATCATGTAACAGGACACTGAATCTGCTGGAAGATGGATGAGCAAGTAGCACACATACTGCTGTGAATATGTGCAAAAAATGAGTCCATTGACATGTCTTTTTCCTAATATCCTACAAGAGAGAGAGTGATGGAAGAAGTTTCCTCTTTGTTTTGACACAGAGAGAAAAAAGTTGGGGCACAAATGGAGGGCAGTCAAAAATGGATAGTCATCTCCCCCTCCCCCCCCCATTTGCATTCTGAAACAAAACAGCCTGCTCCTATGTAACAGAATATATTCCTAAAATGAATTGTGTTGAATGTCTTTCAACCTATGATCAGTGTTTCTCAACCTTGGCCGCTTAAGGTGGCTGAACTTCAACTCCTGCTCACTATGAAATTCTGGGAGTTGAAGTCCCCCCCCCCACCTTAAAATGGCCAAGATTGAGAAACACTGATGTAAATGCAACGTAAGTCTGTCATGTTGCCCTTAATATGAATAAAATATTTTTGATGTTGTGGTGATAAGGTGAGCGATGATGCCAATTGTCAGTTGGTTAATCTTCTCTGGTATCAGATAAGGGCAAGGAGAATAGTGTTCATGTCAATTTTTGATTAGTGTGTTGTGAATCCAGCTCCACTGTGATCACTTTATGTGGTTCAGTATATAGTACATCAATTCTGCCTAATGTATTAGTATTAATGTTGTTAGCCATTCAGTCAAGTCCGACTCTTGGCGATTCTATGGGCCAAGTTGCTCCACATCTTCTGATCTTGCACTNGCACTGCTTCTTTGAGTTGTTCTAGGCTCTGGCTGGTGTCAGCTTTGATGGTGTCCAGCCACCGTGTTCTTTGGTGGCCTGGTTTCCTTTTACTGCTAACTCTTCCCAACATAATTTCTTTCTCCAGTAAATTTCCCTGCATGATTGGTAAGTATGTAACACAGGCATAAGGATTCCCTTGCAGCCACAAGATGAGCCGTGGCAAACCTGGTTGTATGTATGCTAAAAGTAGTTTTTATTCTCCATGCATGATGAGTTAATAGATCTACCTGGTTATGGAGCTAGTTGGTTTCTTTCTTTGCAAGCTAACTATGTTTCCCAAATAACAAGGACAACACTAAAAGACTGCTGGAAAGCTTATGCACATAAATAGCAAAAGCAATCAAAGCACAGTTCACCAAAATATCATTAATAATTTGGGAGAACTCATCCATTGTTTAGATTTAAAATGAATCAGAATGCAATTCCCACGAAGGCAGATTATTACTACAGATCCATTTACACATCCTGTCTACTCCTGCAAGATGGTTTTATAAGGAACTAACACCAAAGAAGTCAGGCAAAGAATGAATACATGCGAAGAACAAAAAATGCAGGAATTGTTTTGCCATATTCAAGTGATATATGATGCTCTTGTCAATAAATCAGTTTTGCTTCTCTGGCTTGGCTGCTTCTGCTTGGTGCAATCAAGTGAAGATTTTCTGAGAGCAGGTCCTTCACTATATTATGGCTGGGATCACGCAATAGGCTCCTTGGGAACCTGCTGTGATAAGTTTGCTGTTCAGTTTGTAGTTTTGAAGCTAAACTTGCTCACATCTGGTTCAATGAGTAAGTTAGTTATGACAGAATAACGTTTTGAGGCTATGCAAGGTGGTCAAAGTCCTAAATTATGTCACTTTCTATTATATTTCTTTCAGTTTGTTTCATACCTTTAGACTGAGTGGATAAACAGGACGTTTAGGGCAAGGATATCTACCACATAATGTCCTTGATCCGGGGCTATTTTGGCTTAGTAAACCATGGAAATAATAAAATAGTGCTCTGATGGAAGATGGTATTTCTGCAGCTCAGAAACAGGCTATAGTAAAATCCCTTCTTTAAAAGCCATCTCCAAATCTATGCAATTGGCTATAGATTAAATACAGCAGACAGCGAATTATTATGCAGATGTAGAAAAATCGAGGTCATTGAAAAACAACAAGGAACTCTGGAGGGTGCAAATGTTTTAAACAATTAGAGACGAAAAAGGGTAAAGAAAAGCAAGATGGCAAGAAAAAAAATATAGGCCTGGATGAGTTATGAATTATCAGGGCATAATTTGGCAATTTAGAAAATAGCTCAGTTTGCTGATTCAAAAAGAGAACACTTTTGAACACAATTCAATACCGATTAGCCGGTGGGCCGCTGGGACTCCACACTCTTGTTACCTCAGCCTTGGGACTTCTAACTCAACAGGGATTCAAACCTAAAGCAAGACAAGGCCCGCTGCAATTCACTTGTCCCTCTCTTGAGTTATCCCATGTTGAATTTTCCTGTGGTGAGTTGTCCCATGGAGAGTTGACCACAGCAAGTTGGCTGGGGTGAGTGAGCTGCAATGAGACACCTGGGATGAGTTGGCCAGGTTGAAACGGCCAGAGCAAGTTGTCCCATTCTGAGGAATATTGTACAAAACCAGCATTGGCTTAGGGCAGGAGTCTTCAAACTTGGCCCTTTTATGATTTGTGGACTTCAGCTCCCAGAATTGCTCAGCCAGCGTGCCTTGCTGAGGAATTCTGGGAGTTAAAGTCCACAAGTCATAAAAGGGCCAAGTTTGAAGACCCCTAGCTTAGGGAGTTCTCAAAGAGGGATTTACATGTCTTCCTTGAATTTTCCCCGAGACCATCCCTGTCAAATTCCCAAGTTTAATGTGACAGATGGGAAACAATCTTAAACATTATACTGCTTACCAGTATGATGGTCTCCAGTGCGGAGGGATTTTCATTCAAATTCATCCATCGAAATGGCAGTTTATGGGTACAGATACCTCTCAGTGCTGGTTCTCCAACTATTCCTGGGAAACTCTGAACTACCACAGACATATTAAAAAAAAAAAACACCCCAAAATACAAGAACCACCATAGTGTTCCTTCCCTGTCACTATCCAAATCTCCCTCACTGGAAGGATTCACTAGCCCTCCTTTGGAAATTAGAGCCATCAGTTATACACCTAACCTCTTCCTCTCATAGACTTTCACCATGTGATATTGTCTCTAATACCCAGCTTGAGGAAAATGTCTCAGTTTTAGAAAAACATTGTCCTCTCTTAGTTTTTGGTCATTCACAAACTTTAGATTGCAAATTTGTTTTGCCGTGCTTCACAGAATCCTTGTTTTGGACTAATCGTCTTAAGAGTCCCAGGAGTGGGATATTTTCTTGAAATTGCAGGACTAGAGCCAAAATCTGAGCATTTTTTGCTTTAATTTCTTTTACTATGGAAGAGTTACATTGATATATCTTATACACCAAAGACCTTTGGGCCTCATTTGTTTTCTTAAGATTTTATCTGCATTTTTAAAACCTCTCTCTCTCTCTCTCTCTCTCTCTCTCTCTCTCTCTCTCTCTCTCTCTCTCTCTCTC
>NW_015387137.1:137378-140806 GCF_001527695.2 Protobothrops mucrosquamatus
TCTATCTATCTATCTATCTATCTATCTATCTATCTATCTATCTATCTATCTATCTATCTATCTATCTATCTATCTATCTATCTGTCATCCACCTATCTAATATTGCCTTGAGGTGATGTGAGTTTTAAACTTAAAGTTCCCATTTCTCCCCTTAATTTCATCTCCAGAAATCCTCAGGGGGCCAAAAGTTTCACCCACTCCTCTATTCAAATATTCAGCCTTTAGGCAAAAGTGTTTTTGGGTAGGAACAGACACGTCAGCGGCACCTCCCTAATTATACCTGCCACGTATCCTTTCTTTCCTGCCCTCCTTATACCTACATTTTGCTATTGTTTGTGCAGCTATATCCAAACCAAGTATGTTTCCTGGAAGAGCTTATTATACTCCTGTGTAGCAAGCTAACTGCTGAGAAATGTGTTCCAGAAATGCTTACAGATTTCCCTCCCTTTATATTTGAGAACATTGCCTTCACTCCTTGCTTAGTCACCACTGGCAGGGGGTCTGTATCCCTGGATTAACCCTAGTCTATGAGTTTTGTCTGGTTAATGCAGATCTTTTGTTTTTCCCCCGAGTCCTGACTTACCAAATTGGAGGGGTCCACATTCACCAAAGATTTGGATCTCAGTGAATTCTACCCAAGAGATTTATGCAACCTAATTCCAGCCACAGATACACAGACACGGTTTTTATACTCGTTATGGGAGGTACTGAGGAGTCCAGCCTTTCAAAAATTACAGGTGCTTCCAGATGGAATTTGGAAATCACCCTGCCTTGTGTATAGAACTTTACAGCTTCCAGATGAGATCTTAATCTTCCCATAATTTCCTGCTATTTCTTCTTCCTTTGGTCTGCTCACAAAATGCAGCCCCAGATATAAAAAATAAAGTGTTTAAATTTTAACTTTTAATTTAAAAATAATCAGAGAATGACTGCAGAATGAGCTATTTTTATGCCATTGAAAGCCTTCCATCCATCCATCCAAAAATCCAATTAAACATTTTACGACAGAACCGGTCAGTTCAGGTCCCAAAGGTCTGTTTCGTTTTTTTCTCCTTCTGTTCAATCATGTCTGATTCTCAGAGAACGCCTGGATGAGACCCTGCAGTTTTCTTGACAAGTTATTTTCAGAAGTGGTTTGCCAGTGCCTCTTTCCTAGACCTGGGAGAAAGTGATTGGCCCAAGATCACCTAGCTGGCTTTGTGCCTAAGGCAGGAGTAGAACTCACATTCTCCTGGTTTCAGGCCTGGTGCCTCAACCTGGAACCCTGAATACTGTTGCTCCTATTTACAACCTGTGCAGGTCTGTAAAGCAAAGGGAAACTGACTTAAGATCATAAACACAGCTGTAGTTTCACTTAGAGACTGCTTTGCTAGCCCTAATTCTGTAGCTAAACGAGGATAATCTATATCTCTTTCAGTTCCTATAGCCAGGAAAAAAGCTGCTGGACAGAGTATTGCCTTCTGGTTTGTTTGCTTGTTTTCTTCTGCCACAACCACTATATCCTTCCCGTAAAGCACCGCAAGCAATCCCTTTTATGTATAGTGCCAATTCATAGAAGAAAGTAATTGAGCTCCTTTGCCTAGGGTGACTTCACTCATTTGCTAGTTCATGGGTCTAATGTCAGGCCCACAATCAAGAATGACACATGCTGAGTTCTTTATTCTTTCACTCCTATAGACAAAATCTTGCCAGACTGAAGACTCTACTATCTGCATCTACAATATATTCTGTGAACTATTAGGAAGAGGCTGTCTTCACCCTCTTTCTCTCACACACAATATCTCGGTTGAGTTGCCTCTCATTCCTCTGTATTGCACCCCTCCCTCCTGGGAAGTCACCTCCTCACTACATTCCATCTCATCTAATTAGCACTGCAATCCACATAGCTAGGTCTATTTCTACCTACCAAAGAGAATATGAAGCCTTCTGGTAGACTTGTACTTGCTGCCTAAACTAATCCTGGCTTGTGTTATGCTGGCTTCAGAATAGCCTGTCCAACTGAGTCAGTTTGGCAATAGTTTACACATTATTCAGTCTAGACCAGGAGTCTCCAAACTTGGCAACTTTAAGATTTGTGGACTTCGACTCCCAGAATTCCTCAGCCAGCCATGCTGAGGACTTATGGAAGTTGAAGTTCATAAATCTCCAGGTTTGGAGAGCCCTGGTCCAGACCAACAGGCTATTGTGGCCTCCGATTGGACAATTGCCCTTTTGTTCTGCCCTCCCCTCTTCCTATATAAACAAATTCTACACAAAACAATGGCTAGTCATTTTCATTCCTGTGGATGGGACTACTTAGGACATACATATTTGCTGATGGAATGAAAATATAATGGAATATTACTTCTTATGGGCTTAGTTGGAAAGATATTATCTTTTTTTTTTTGGTAATCATGACAAGTGCTTGGAATACCCTATAGCAGAAACGGTGTCTTATACTCAGGTGTATGAGCAGTGATAAATCTTTGGGCCATGTTGGGATGCAAACTGAGTTTTGATAGTGAGTCTCATGAATATCTAACCCTTTGGAAAAATTCTGCTTTGAGAACTGGTGGCATATCATTTTATTGGAAAGCTTGGATGTAAACTGGGATTATGACTTTAAATCAACTACTATGGAATGACTATTTTAAGCATTTTTCTCTAGTTTGAATTGAATTTGGTCTTCCCAATTCACAGTAGGGAGGTATCTTAAGCACATTCTAATGAATCAATACACGCACACACAGGCAGTCATAAAATGAATTCATATATATAAAATTAAAGACATCAAAGCACAGAAGCACAGCCAGTAGGTTTTTAAAATCTTTTCTTACTATCCCTTTTCTTTGTAATAGCTTTTACAGCAGCCTTTATTATAAGTGCTAAAATAATACAAAGGCTATAACTATTGCTCTATAAACAGAAAGTTGCTGATTTGAAACTTGGCAGAATTTAATTTTTTTTAAACAAAATAGCATTTTTTCCCCTGAGCTTCCTCTTTTTCTTCCTTGAGTAAAAAAAGGAAAGAAATTCCAGTGCTACATGGTTTTACCATTTTCCCCATCATCTGATGTTGAAGAGTTTCCTCCCCCAGCTACCAAACTGACAATAAGTTATTTGATCTTACACCATCATTCCTTCCCTTTCTGTACAAGGAAGAGGCCTTAAGTCATGTGCTAGATGGGAGAGTTTTGTGAGTTGAAGTTGAGCTCGCTTTCTGGTTAAAACTTCTCCATTCTTTCTATAAATTCTCTCCTAAAGCTGGGCTTCCGGACCGCCCCCCCTCGCCGCAGGGAGACGGAACCGCCTAGATGGTTCCGTCCCAGGCGACTGATGGACCCTGAGAGGTTCCTGATGGAGCTTGGGCCATATCCGGAGGATCTGGTCCACGACTCGGCGGAAAATCAGGCGGCGGCATGGGAGACAACTGCCGCCGCGGCATTGGA
>NW_015387137.1:142308-147735 GCF_001527695.2 Protobothrops mucrosquamatus
TTTTCAACAAGCGGGCCTGACCTAGGGTGAGTTTTAAATAGGGACAATTTTTAAATGATTTTAAAGAGCCACAGCTACCAATATTTGGGTTTTAATTGGTTTTTAGCAGGGGAAAATTTTTTGTACGATGTTTTAATATGCTGTGAGCCGCCCTGAGTCCCATGGGGAGAAGGGCGGCATATAAATTGTGTAAATAAAAATAAATAAATAAATACTTAATTAATTCTCTATTAATAGGATATAGTGAAGAATAATGTCAAATGGAATGGCGCTACATCCCTACGTACGCAATTCCATAGACCAATGTTTCTCAACTTTGGTCACTTGAAGATGTGTGGACTTCAACTCCCAGAATTCCTTATGCTGTCTGAGAAACTCTGGGAGTTGAAGTCCACATGACTTCAAGCGGCTAAGATTGAGAACCATTACTGCAGAGCTTATGTTCCAGTTAGTTCGGCAATTCTAAGGCTGAAGATTTATGAAGGCTCATTTGGAAAGTAAGCTCCACTGATTTCCCTAGGATTTCCTATTGGGCAGGTTTTTATAGGACTGAGCTACTCCTACTGAAGAAATATACAGACTCTTAATCATGTGCAGACTTTCTTCTTCAAAGTCAGCCTGAATTCAATAGAGTTCATTTGGAGATCCATTCACATATAACCGAAGGCTGCAGTTCGATCTATACTTGCTGAGAATAAATTCTACTGAATGCTCCGGCTCTTATTTCTACATTAAGATGAACAGGATTGCATTCCTGGGGCATCAATGTATATATTGGAAACCTTTGCACTACACATACCGAAAGGATAGATAAACATGTCAGCGGTCAGCAATTACAGATTAACTGGGAAATCCCTTTTAAAAAGTGAAAGTCCTGCAATTGGGCCAAAAAAAGAAGGTAATGTTAGAGTTTTAAAGAAAGGAAAGGGAAAAAAAAAGTACCAGACAAATTACTGCCTTACAATTATTGGCTGAACAGCAGGGTTTCAACAAGTCTGGCTTAAAAGCGTGAAATTAAGACTTCCCTTTGTTAACAATGCAAAAAATAGCTTCTACTATCACAATAGATGATTTTGTGGTAAGAATTACACATCACTGTTTGCGTGTGTGTATGTATCTGTGTGCCACACAGACATATATATGCATATTCTAAACTCAGTTCCTAACATCTAACAGGGGATGTTAAAACAATAGTAAAGACAGAGTTCTCCCTGATATTTTGGAAGCCAATTTCTCAGGACAACAGCCAAGAATCACAAATATTCCATCACACAGAGAAAGCTAGTATAGAGGGGGGGGAAGCAACTCAGCTAAAGCCTTTCCAGGTGGGTGGAGTTAGGTGGTCTGGGCATAAAATAGAAGAGGAGACAAAAGAGATAAAATAAAATATGAAAATCAGGAGCAAGTGACTTTTAAAAATCTCAATAATAGTTATAAGATGGGCTCCAACCCTAGGAAAAGCATAGTTGGGCTTTGAAACTGGTGTTCCTTCAAAAGTTCTACCTGTTGTCCTTTCCTCAAGAAAATTATACATTTCTTTTATTCCTTGGGTGGGGTTCTTTGGTTTGATATTTGCATATTTGTCACCTTTAATTTATTATTTTCATTCATTATCAAGCTTAACTGATTTATATAAAATAAATTTATTTAGGGCAAGTTTTAGTTTCCCCCTAAATTTTAGATAGGTGATAGATAGATAGATAGATAGATAGATAGATAGATAGATAGATAGATAGATAGATAGATAGATAGATAGATAGATAGATAGATAGATAGATAGATAGATAGATGATAGGTAGGTAGGTAGGTAGGTAGGTAGGTAGGTAGGGAGAGAGAGAGAGAGAGACAGACAGACAGACAGACAGACAGACAGACAGACAGATAGAGATATTTAAACCCTGGAATAAAATTCTCCCCAAAGTACGTATCTTCCAAATCTTTAAACACAAAGATCCAATTTAAATTGTCAAAAGCTCTCTTCACATCCAAGAATGTTAATGTTGCTTGTTTCTCACCACTGTATTACAAATATTCTATAATAGCCTATAAAGTTCTCACATTGTGCCTTAATTGCCCTTTCAGCAAAAATCTAGATTGGTCCTCATGAATAAAAGTTTGTAAAACCTTCTTCGACCTTTCAGCCAATATTGCAATAGAAGTTTGTAATTGTTATTTAGCAATGAAATCAGTCCATAGGGTTTTGGTTTTTGGTTTTTGCTGAAGGCAAATCTTGACCTTCTTCTGGCAATAAAGCAATATTGGTTATGTACAATACAACCAATCTCTTTATCCCCAAATGCTCACCTTGCTGAACATGTCTATAGCTCTAATGCTGCTCAGCATCCTTGTCCCTCCTTCCCCTCTTGTGCTTCTCCTGGGTGCCATTTTCTTTTTGCTGCATCTTTTAATCTGTGAACTCTCTGGAGCCAGATAGAAGGGAGGCAAACGAGGCCAAGGGCAGGGAAAGTAAAGAACTGACAGAGCAGCAAAAGGCATCATCTACCAGGGGAAGAGACTTGTGGTAAACAGTAAGCAGATGTGTGTTTTCAAAACAGGAAAATTCAAAACCGGGCAAAACCAGGGCACACTTTGAAATACTAGCCATAATTGATGTACTACTGATTCCAGAGCTGTCTATAGGTGAGCTCAAAAGAAACAATGTACTGGCCCCAACTGCAGCAGCCATCTTGATGTTTTTCACCTCCCAAATCCTCTCTGGCTTTATCAAGAAAATCTTACCTCTGTTGTACGTTTATCGGCCTTATTCATAAGTCTGCAATGCCACTACTAGCAGTCCTTGACTTAAGACCACAACTGAGCCCAAAATTTATGTTGCTAAGTGAGACATTTGTTGAGTGAACTTTGCTCCACTTTATGACCTTTCTCGCCACAGTTGTTAAGTGAATCACTGCAGTAGTTAAATAAACACAAGGCTGTTAAAGGAATCTGGCTTCCCCATTGGCTTTGCTTGTCAGAAGGTCACAAAAAGATGATCACATGACTCCAGGACACTGCAACCGTCATAAATACAAACCAGTGTCTGAATTTTGATCACATGACCATGGGGATGCTGCAACGGTTGTAAGTGTAAAAAATGGTCATACGTCACTTTTTTCAGTGCCATTGAAACTTCAAACAGTCACTAAATGAATTGTAAGTCGAGGGTAACTTCTATTAACAATAATTATTGATTTACATGAAAGTGCTGATCTTCTCTCATTTTTATTCTCCCTCTACACTGGTGGAACCCCATTTATGGCTTCTCATTTGAAGAACCAGAGTGTTTATTTGTATCAACATGCAATAAGTTTTAAACATCCAATGGAAAAGAAATTAAACACTCTCAATTTTCTGATTTACTGCATTTTGAAGCTATGGTAAAGTGCCTTTGTAATAACCTGGTGGTTTTTTTTTAATGAGGGGATGCTTTAAATTATAGAATTGCATTCATTGTATGATGAAGTTCTCTGTGAAGCAGTCACTTAAAGGATACGAGATACGCTATAAGTGAATTCAGCTTACCGTGGGTCTTTTTATGGACTTCTTTTTCATAGTTCTTATTTAATGTGAACTGGACTATAATCCTTGCTGTGGTTTGTTTCATTGATGTGTTTGCTTGCACACTTTCTAAAGATCGGTGCTAATTATTCGAGGCCATTCTTGGAGTCAGGCCACCCCAGAATACAGCACATCTGATAAAGACAATTCCTTAATTTAATTTTCTTTCTCTGCACCTCACGAATATGTCAATACCAGCTGACTTCCAGGTCTGGCTGAGTTGCCCTACTTTGCTGAGTACTCACTGGTCTCCTGTTATCCCAAGAGTCCTGTAAACTCACGCCAGTCAGAAATGATTAATGGGTTTGGACAGTCTGGATGACAGCAGCTGTTTTGATCTGCCAAGGCTGTGGGATGAAAAATGCAGAGATCTTCTCGTGCCCAAAACTCCAATCTGCTGGGAATGTTTAGCTATCTGAATAAACATGGAGAAGAAGATTCACTGAGCGTCAACAAACATGGAGAAAAAGATTCGTTGACTGAGGGTGCTGTATGATCCTATACCTATCTAGCATACAACTAAGTTTTTTTTCTGTTATGTTCTCTCTTGCTATCCCACGTCCTGCTAAATGTTGAATGTATTCCACTTTTTGTTTCCATTTTTTCAATAAAATGACTTAAAAGTCACAAAGCATTTTTCAAAACCCTCATTTGTTATTTGTACTGTCTTCTCCTGATATTGGCCTTAAGAAATCTTGAACTACTCAGACATACGTATTGAAAAGAATCCATTGTGTAGTTAAAGGCCACTGACGTTTGTTATATATTAGTGTCTTTGGAAGAGAAGGGCAGTGTCTGATGCCAGAGAAGTACTTTGCTTAGGAGATCGTGCAAACATCTGCAATAGAAAGTAGAGCTCAGGGAGGAAATGATTCAATTCACACAGCAATGCAACTTTATGTAATTTCACATAGTTTAAATCAATGCACATAGCCAAAATTTAACTGTTCTTTGAAATCTCATTTTTGGGAATTTTGCAATTCCACTGAATTCAATATGTATTTGCGAAAAGTTTCTAACAAATGTTTGTTCTCACGAGCAAATTTTTAAGGCATTTAATATAATTGTTTTCAAAATCTGTCTACATTTGTCAACACAGAAAACAAAATATGTGCATTTGGAAACTATAAATGAAAGTACATTCATTTTAATGCAAACCTAAAAAAAAACTTAAAATAGTGCAAGCATGGGAACTATATTGAGAGAGAGAAAGAAACTGAAACTGGAAGATCCACAGAAAAATGAGAAACAGGAGAACACCAAAGAAGCATATTTACTCATCTATAATAAGAACTCTACAAGAGCCAGTTTGGTGCAGTGGTTAAGACATCAGCCAATGTTTATGAATTCTAGTTCCACCTTCAGTGTGACACCATTTGGTTGACCGTATGGTTTGGAGAGAATGAGAGAAAATTCTGTGAAATGAAACTGAGGGAGAAAAACAAGAGGACTTCCCAAGTTGCATCTAACTATGGTATGAACGTATTTTGGTTATCTTAATTTTACCTTGTACTGTTGCCTTCATCATGTACTCAGCCTGTGAGTGAGACCACAAGTGCCAACTCTGAATCTTCTTTTGGTCTCATCCCTTTCTGCTGCCTTAACCCGGGGATTGTCTTCCCACAGTTAGTGATGTCCAGAGAGCAAAGCCAAAGGATTTATCTACTTATTTTGCTTAATCTCAAAATTAGGACCCACCACCTAATTGGATGGCAAGACAGAACACGGGCAACAGATATAGGACAGAGATTGGAAATGGACACAGCAACTTTTCTGTCAAGTCAGAGGCAGGTGGACAGTAGGCTAATCCAGCAATGGAAAAAAGACTGTGATGTATGTGTGTTTGTTTGTGGATTTGTGACTGAAAGA
>NW_015387137.1:147835-179019 GCF_001527695.2 Protobothrops mucrosquamatus
TCTTCTTCTTCTTCTTCTTCTTCTTCTTCTTCTTCTTCTTCTTCTTCTTCTTCTTCTTCTTCTTCTTCTTCTTCTTCTTCTTCTTCTTCTTCTTCTTCTTCTTCTTCTTCTTCTTCTTCTTCTTCTTCTTCTTCTTCTTTGTATTTGAAAAAAAATACTTTAAATTGCCCAGATATGACCTTGACAAAAATGTTGACAAAAAGATTATCTCCTTCCTTTCCCCTTTTGTGTGATTTAAATCTAATTCTTTAAATAAAATTCATCATTCAGCCTCAAGTACTACAAGGAAGAGAGTCTGTTCCAGCAAAAACATCACGTACATAAATCCTCAGAACATCTCTTCTCTGGGACCATTTAAAACTTATTGTACAAGCTGGGTCTTGAAGAAAACTGAGTCCAGACCAAAGCGCACAAAACTGTGAAACATTTTATGTAGCTCTCTGGATTCAGTTCCAAAAAGACACTTCAGGCCATTCAGAAACATGAATGGAGCATCCGCCTTGCAGCTTTTTATGGCAGCTGGTTTGATCTTCACATCTGCCAAGTGACCCCAAGGAAGACATGTTTAATATTCAAGGACCTGCCGACAGCTCCTATGTTTGTACTGTGAAACACTTTCTGAAATTAAATCTGAAGCACTGCACAGTTCTAATCTAGAGTGCTTTGAATTGGGAAAATACTTCTACTCTCGACAAAAATGAGAGGGTTCTGAAAGGGTGTGCAGTTTTGATAAAAAGGAAACCAGCCTGTGCTATTCTTAGAAGTTGACAACAAATCTGAGGATAGTCCTAGTTCCAGAAAGTTCAATTGGAAACCACCTAGACACAAGAGAGAGAGAAAGATGATCATCAGGAAGGAGAAAGACTCTTAAAATGAATAAACAGGCACATAAGAAGACACACACTAGAAAAAGAATAAGGAAGTTAGATTGGGAATCATACCTACCACCTACCAAATTGACCTATTGTCCTATTTCCAGCTGTTTTTTTCATGGCAGAACTGGAGATTGGATTGGCTACAAGGGTCAGGATTTCAAGAACTATTTAAGTTCATTCAAAGGATACTGCTAGTTTTAATTATACGGCTGCCCATCTCACAAAGGTGATTTTGGCTGGTGTTTTAGTTTAATTTTAGGTTTGTTTGTTTGTTTGTTGGTTTGTTTTTAGGGATATTTTTAGTTTTAGTTCAGGCTTTTGTGCTCTGAAAAGAAAATATTTTATCAACACGTCTTGTAAATGGAAATTATTTCTTGGTATTCAGATAGAGCAGGTGTCTGCAGGGCAAATGACAACACAAGTCATGATATCATGATACAAAATGATATAGCTTACACACTTGCATCAGATGTCATGGCAATGTTATGCAATTGTACCATTTGTGTACCACTTCCTCCTTCAAAGGATTATTCACCACGTCCTAAATCCAACCATAAACACATTCTCATCTATACAAATCAGCCAGAACCTCTTTGTGTTTTTTTGTTTTGTTTTGTTTTTGAATGTGCGGATGACAGACTGACATCTGGTCCTCATTTTTACTATCTGTATTCTATCTTGCTTTCCCAAGCTGCATATTTCATTTCACAGTGACTAAGATTGTCCTGTTATTCAAAATGTTCAGTTTCTCTCAGGTTTCTGACCAAAATCATGAACCATTATGATGCAAATACATGCTGAAATTGTTGTCAGAAGAGATGGGACAAGGTGGGGCCTAGGATGGGAGCAGAACTGGAGTGGGAGAAGTGGGGGAGAGAGAGAAGAGAGAGAAAGAGCGAGATGGATCTGTATCACTTGGATAAAAGTACCATAGAATCAAGGAACATCTTAAAGTACTTAAAAGATTGCTTTCCACAGCCAGTATTTTAAGATTAGCTAAGGGGCATTTCTGCAATTAAAATTATATGTCAGAGTCAGTCTGATTTATACCTATTTCTTTCTGTGCTGGCCTACTCTTTATTCTTTCCAACTCAAAGATGGTTGGGAAGAAATTATGTTAAGAAGCTTGGAGCTGACTGATTGTCCACCTGTTCTTTGGTCAGTTAAACAACTCCCTGAGAACCAGAACAGAAAGAGAGACTTCTCCAGACAATGATCAAATTCTCCATTTCTCTAATTCTTCCTTTCTCCTGATCATATGATTCAGAGTGAAACTGCTATTAACTGGGCAGAAAAGGTTCCCAAAAACATGCTCTGCATTTGAATTGAATTAAATTTTAATTTTTATAGTTACTACTAATGGAAGAGAACACATGTAGCTCAGGGTTGAACTGTGGAATCCCTGGTGCTCTCTGACCTTGGTTCTTTTCATGCAGATGTTTCATTACCTGGCTAGGTAATATCCCACTGAAGATATTGCCCAATCAGGTGATGAAACATCTGCATGAAAACAACCAAGCACAGAGATCACCAAGCAGTTGATTTACACGTTTTAGATACTGTTAGTGTCATTATGATGGTTATATTTAAGTTTGTTTTAACTGTCTGATGTGAATGGCTATGGGCTCATACAAGAAGAGATAATTATACTAATGAAACCCCATTATCATCATCATAATTGTTGTTTCCATCTTCTGTGTCTGAAGCAAGTAAGACTCTTTGCATTAAGTTATTATAATCAGAGTATTTATTAAAAGTGATATATTCATAGAGAGGCAGGGAAAAAACAATCACTCCATTCTTGATTGTGCAGAGTTCCTAATTTTTTCTCTGCATCTTTCTGACTAAGAAGTCAATTTAAGTTCACAGATAACAGCACAAAATACTCGTTTTTATAGTATTTCATTTAGCCAGTAGACAAGCCCTTGATTGACAAAACATGGGAAATGTGAGCAGTTAAAATGTGGGCAATGAATATTATTTATCCCATTACATGGTAATGATTTTTTTTTAGTTAATAGGATTTCTGAGGGGTGGGACAGCTGACAAATGACAAAGTAGCCTTTTTCTTTCTTTAAATTGTGGATTCCTAATTCCCTGTCAAGTTTGTGATAATGATGAACTGATAAAAAAAAATAGATAATGGATAACCAATTGATATCCTTGAGCCACTTTGGTGCAATGAGTGAAGGCACCTGGCTGGACACCAGGAGACCGGAATGGGACAACTCCCCACAGCCAACTTGCCATGGCCAACTCACTGCAGGACAACTCACCATGGGATAATTTAATAATTCAATGTAATTATTCAAAATAAATAAAAAAAATATTTTATTTTTTCTCATTCACATTTCATTTTGTACCTCCTTTTGCATCCGTTCTTTAATGATTCTATTCCACCTTTTCTTTGATATTAGTGTAACTCTTGTCCTGCAATGAGTTGACCCGTGATGAGTTGGCCATGGCGAGTTGGCCGTAGCAAATTGGCTGTGGCAAATTGGCCATAGTGAGTTGACTGTGGCGATTTGGCTGTGACGAGTTGTCACAGACCCCCCAGGAGATGATGTCCTGCCTTAGGCAAAAAACCAGCTGGGAGACTTTCAGCCAGTCACTTTCTCTCAGTC
This sequence comes from Protobothrops mucrosquamatus, assembly GCF_001527695.2. Taxonomy (NCBI): domain Eukaryota; kingdom Metazoa; phylum Chordata; class Lepidosauria; order Squamata; family Viperidae; genus Protobothrops; species Protobothrops mucrosquamatus. The sequence goes on from NW_015387137.1 coordinate 151,335, forward strand.
CTAGGAAGAAAGCAATGGCAAACCACTTCTGAAAATGTAGTCAGGAATGTCCCATGGTTGATACTTATGTTTGTAATTCCAGTGAGTAAATTCCTCCTGGCTGAAATGGTGTATGCTTGACATAGATGACCAGAAATGATCCAAGACACACTGATGCCTAACCCAAGAGACATTCTGTGGTATCCTCATTGGATTAAAACACTGTGAACAATGTAAGATTGAGAGAACAGAATTGGAGAATATATGTCAATGGAGAAATTGACTCTACATATTCACAGAAGAAGTCTAACCAAATTCAAGTAGAAATGCTTTCCTTACATACAAGGCAAACTAAGACATTTAGAATATGTCATGAAAGGGAAAAAAGGAGAAAGTGATATAAAAACAATTGGAAAAAATGACTCAAAAAGATGTAAGCAATAACCATTAAAGTTTAAAGCCACTTATAAATATCTAAGCAGCATTTAGTGGCTGGGGAAAAGAAAAGGGAAGGAGAGAGAATGCCATTGAATGCCTTTTTTATTATACTATATTTCACTTGCTTTTCACAGCTCTATTTTTTATCTTTCATTTTTGAACAATATTTATACAACAATACAACAATGGAATGGAATGGAATAGGAGTGATATTCATTTCCAGAATTCCATGGAGAGAATCAACACCAGAAACTATCTATCTATCTATCTATCTATCTATCTATCTATCTATCTATCTATCTATCTATCTATCTATCTATCTATCTATCATCTATCTATCTATCTATCTATCTATCTATCTATCTATCTATCTATCTATCTATCTATCTATCTATCATCATCATCTCTGTGTTGTCTGCAGATTTGACACTGGCCTTACCTGGAGATCTCAGAGACTGAACTGGGGACTTATTGCAACATAGCATATGTTCACTACCAGTATGCTTAAACTCTTTGGCAGCAAATAATATTTCCCACCACAGATGTGTCAATGTGGAAGACCTGGCTTGGCGCACTTATCATTGCTGCTCTTTGTTGCCAACTACATGAGCTGGATGCCTCCACTCGACTAGCAATAAGGCCAGACCTTGCAACTTCTGATATTCTTATCCAAACAGAGCATGTCAATCAAGCAATCTTTTGGAAGATTTACATAACTGGCCTGGTTTGCACATTTCCATATGTGAATGTTTCCTTGTTCCTTCTCCCCTTGTTTTCATGGAATTTGTACATTGGGTGCACTTTCACATGTTTGTTTTCCTTTTAACTGAATCCCCATAAGATCAGGAAGTCAAACAGAAAATCTCTTTGCCAAGCAAGCATTCCAGTCTATTTCTTCCTGACCTCATTCTAACACTGTAACTATATAACTATATTACCATTACACAGGGGAGGGGGGGGATCAGCATATTTTGCCTTTCAGGACTCCACATTCCCATAGAGTGCCTTTAGATTTCAGGAAATTTAACTATCTTACTACACTCATGCATTTATTTTATTGTTTATTCAGTCATTTATTTATTGAATTTTTATAGAGGCATTACAGAGACCTGAACATTACACAGAAAGCTTCCCAGCCAAGGTTAATAAAATTATGCATGTTCCCAAACACTAGAAGCAGGGAACATCCAATAAAGCTGATAAGAAATTTAGACCAGACAAAAGAAAGCAATTCATGCATCATACAATTCACCTTAATGTAAGACATAATGATGGCTACTCACCTGTATGGTTTTAAAATTGGTGAGAGACAGTTTGCTGTAGCGGTTACAGTGCTAGCCTAGAAACCAGGAGACTCTGAATTCTAGTCCCTGAAAGCCAGCTGGATGACTCTTAGCCAGTGGTGGGATACAAATATGTGAACAACCGGTTCTCTGTGTGGTTGCCGCTTCCGGAAGTCCATTCTGGGCCTGGGCAACAAAAAATTAGCTACCGGTTCTGCCGAAGTGGTGCGAACCAGCTGAATCCCACCACTGCTCTCAGCCCAACTCTCCTCACAGATTTGTTATGGAGAAAATAGGACGAGGAAGGAGCATCATGTATGTTTGCCAAGTTATTTAATAATAAAGATGGGATAAAAATCTAATAAATAAATAAAAGAGGATGGGATGAATTCATTGCAGCTGGGTCAGTCCAGAGCTTTTAGACTTGAAGACTCCAGGTTGAAGGCAGCAGATTTCCAAATACTAGTTGCCACAGAAGAAAAAGGGTAAGAGAAAAGACTCTTGTCTGCCTCTAGTTTGTGAGCACACCAAAGGTGTTTGGTTAGTGATCATGGCAAAGAAAAAGCTGGATTAAGATGGGCCTTAACCCCATGAGCAAGTTTATCCTTATGCATTATGGTTATTCCCCTTTTTATTGAAATGATGGAAAAATGAACTTGAAACTTGAAGTGATTTGGATCTATCCCTAAACTTGTAGCATACTTAACTGAAAATACTAGAAATGAAATCTCTTTGAAGAAATATCTATTGTGAATTAAATAGAAAAACAAATTCATAAGAAGCAGGCATTGTGCATCATTTACACCATCAAGTCCAATGCTTTGCTCTGTGTAACTTCCACCCTTAGCAAACTGCTCTTACTGTTGGGAATTCTTTTCTAATGGAAGATTATGACAACAGGGGGCAAAACTTAGAATTTTATTTTATTTTTTTGGGGTCAGAAGGAGCATAATTTCTCCTAAATTTATTTGGGGGTATGAGTGGCGTTAAAATCCCACTGCCATCACCACAAACATCATATGTTTAAGAGTACTTATACTGCAGGTATCTCTTCTTTTATCGAATCTTCTCCTGGTAGTTCAGTATCTTAAATGTGGTTCAATGGGAGGACATTAATTATTTAAAGCACATGCTTATTTTGAAAATGATAATTTACTTTTCTGCAAGCATCATCGGTGTCTTCTCTTGTCTTATCTATACTGCTAACTTCCTTTTTCTCTCTCTTTATTGTGTCCAGGGATTAATGTCCTTCTCCTCATATTTCCTTACAGCCTCCTGCTCACCTTCCTTATAAAAGGTGGCTGGTCAGCCCCTTCCTTTCATTCCATTAATGCAGCAATCTGTTCTTTAATTACCCTAAGGATGTTCACAACAGTTTGAATCAAATTCACATCCCTTGTGTCGGTTGTCACATCTTATTCCAACCCATTAAATACTTTGTAATTTTTTTTTAATCAGCTGAAAAATCTGGATTTGTTTTCATTCACTACTTTCTCTAATATACCTTTCATAATAATTTTCCCCCAACATACATTTTACTACAACCGACTCTTTTTTTTGCATGTATAGCATCCCAAACATATATTATATTATGTTTTAGTATTCAGAGCTTTCTCAAGTGTTTGTTTTTTGTGCAATTTGTCAGCAGAAAATGAAGGAGATAATATTCCATTTCCTTTTGCCTATACTTCCTGCAACATGATTCGTTTTAGTGGAGCATGCGCTTTTGCTCCTATAAATGTCCATGGCAAAGTTTTTATTTATATTCCTAATTTTTGCTTCCAACATTGGCTAAATAGAGCTTCCAAATTCAGAAGCATTTGTTCCCCAGAGGATCAGAACAGTGGCAGGATTCAGCGGGTTCGCACCACTTTGGGAGAACCGGTAGCTAATTTTTTGTTGCCCAGGCCCAGAATGGACCTCCGGAAGCGGCATCCACACAGAGAACCGGTTGTTCACATATTTGAATCCCACCACTGGATCAGAAGCTAAGGGGAAAAAATATAGCAGAAAGTTGATGAGAACTGAAGAAGCCCTGGTTAGCTAAGGATGCCAGCTCTATGCTTAATACAATCTATCAAGACGTGCTTGTTTCTTTAGAGATGCATCACAACATTCTTTTGTACTTCCTGGACTGGTTGAACATAGTTTGAATGAAAAACATCTGTGTTCATGAACTAGTTACTAGTTATTAGTTACTGCTCATGGGAGATTGCATGGAAAAAGAGTTATCCGTTTTAGTTTAAGACTGATAGCTTCTCCTCATCTAGACATTACCAACTGAATTTAGTGAAATTTACTTTATGGGTATATGCAGTGGCCTAGCAATTAAGACGCTGGGCTTGTCAACTGGAAGATTGGCAGTTTGAGACTTGAGCATCATGCAACAGGGTAAGCTCCCATTCTTGTGTCAGCTCCTGCCAACCTAGCAGTTTGAAAGCCTGCAAATGCAAGTAGATAAATAGGTACCACTTTGGTGGGAAGGTAACAGCATTCCATGCACTTTGGCACATATTCATGCTGACCACCTGACCACAGAAGTATCTTTGGGCAATGCTGGCTCCTTCGGCTAGGAAATGGAGAGGAGCACAATCCCCTAGACTCAGAGATGACTGGACAGGGGAAACTTTTACCATTTTTATACAGTTGTAATAGTTGAAAGCACCGACTTGGCAGGAAATTATACATGCCTCCATACACAGACACAAGCATACAAACTGAAATGGGGAGGAGTGGATGGATGGATGGATGGATGGATGGATGGAGGGAGGGAGGGAGGGAGGGAGGGAGGGAGGGAACAGACTCATGCAGGAAGTATTAGGGACAAAAAATAGGAAAAATGTCTACCTTGAATAGATATGCAAAACAGAGAGTATAGGTAATCCTCAACTTACAACAGTTCATTTAGTGACCATTCAAAATCATAATGGCACTGAGAAAAGTGACTTATGATCATTTTTCACACTTAAGACCATTGCAATATTCCCATGATGACAAGATCAAAATTCAAATACTTGGCAACTGGTTGATATTTATGATGGTTATAATGTCCCAGGGTCATGTGATCATCTTCTGACAAGCAAAGTCAATGGGGAAGCCAGATTAATTTAACAACTGTGTCACCAATGTAACAACTGCATTGATTCACTTAATAGCTGTGGCAAGAAAGGTCATAACTCACTTAACATATGTCTCACTTAGCAACATAAATGTTGGGCTCGATTGTGATTGTAAATCGAAGACAACCTGTGCCTGAGAACTCTGGCAAATTCTCAAAGTAATGCTGGCAAATAATTGTTGAATTCAACAACTATATTTCATACCAAAAAGAATATTTTCATACTGGAAAAGAGCAAACACAGTTGGATTTCTGAGTAGAATCAAAAGGCATCTTTATATCGTATCATATATTTGCTGCCATTCATTGCTCATCTTTCCAATCCATTCTCTGCAGACTAGTTGGCTTTATGTAGGAAGCTGTGCAAAACAACTCTGCTTCTGCCAGATCTGTGAATTCCAATTTTTTTCTGAGCTCCAGTAAGATCTAGAGATGCACCTGTGCTCAAAATGCTACTGTGCCAGTGTGTTATTATTATTATTTTAATGGCACAATAACTTGTTTGTTTCTTCCTGAATCAATGCAAAGCATCTAACACTCGGTGTTTCTTTGCAGATTTCTCTTTGAGCAGATGCTATGGCAAGGAAGATCTTTAAAAAGCTTGATTTATCGTCAGGCACACATACCACTTTCCTATTTCATTAAAATGCAATGTGATGCCATCCAAAGGAAGAAAAACCTGAATGGCTGAAATCAATATTCTAGTACATGCACAGGCTAGATGGCACAGCTAGATATCTCACAATGACAGGCTAATCTCTTTCTTTATGAGGTTCCCATAAAACAGAACAAACATTACTTTCATAAGAGACAACGCCAAAAAATTGTCCCTCCATATGTCACCCTCAATAAGAAGTTGAGGTCCATCATTTTTTTCCCCCTCAGGTTTCCATCCCAGATTCAGGTTGGCCTTGATGTATATCATAATTTTTTTTTAAAAAAAAAGACATTTACACAAAAATGCATTTCGGTGATGTGCCTATCACCAAATCCAGTGTATCGATTTTGATATCCAGTTTTACTCAGTATTGACAGATGTATGCTATACTTTCCACTGTATAGGTGTTATTTTCACACAGATGTCCACTGTTGTGCAAGTACTTCCCTGGGCTTAAGCATTTTTTATTGGAATAGATCGGAATAAATAAAGATCCGCAAAGTTGAAAAAGTTAGTCTTCTTTGGATTTGAAAATGTAACGTCTTCTAAGGTTTCTTTAAAACGGAAACCAATACTTGTCTCATCCCATCTCCTAAGCTTTGTACATGCCTATTTTCTAGTTAAAGGTATAATGGTATTTGGGAATGACATTGGCAGGTAGGAGAAAGAGCCACAGGCTACATCACAGTCAGATAAGGGTCGTGTGAGTCTGCATAAAGAATGGATATAACGAATGTCTCAGAAGGGTTTCTTGGACTGTAAAGGCTACAAGGGAGAAAACTACTATCAGAGTTGCAAGTTTCTGTTAATGTAACCTTTCAACAAAGTTAGAGCTTCTGGGTGGGCTTCTTGTCTGGGCTACCTCACAAGGCTGACAAAAAGGTGCATAACCAGATTGCAGCCACAGATATCTAGAACGAAATAATAATAATAATAATAATAATAATAATAATAATAATAATAATAATAATAATAATAATAATAATAATAATAATAATAATAATAATAAAAAAAGTTGGAAGGGACCTTGGAAGTCATCAAGTCCAACCCCCTGCTCAGGCAGGAAACCCTATACCATTTCGGACAAATGGCTGTCCAGTCTCTTCTTAAAAACTTCCAGTGTTGGAGCATTCACCACTTCTGGAGGCAGGTTGTTCTACTGGTTAATTGTTCTAACTGTCAGGAAATATCTCCTTAGTTCTAGGTTGCTTCTCTCTTTGGTTAGTTTCCATCCGTTGCTTCTTGTCCTGCCTTCAGGCACTTTGGAGAATAGCTTGACTCCCTCTTCTTTGTGGCAGCCCCTGAGATATTGGAACACTGCTATCATGTCCCCCCTCGTCCTTTTCTTCATTAAACTAGACATACCCAATTCCAGCAACCGTTCCTTATATGTTTTAGCCTCCAGTCCCCTAATCATCAACCAATTGCAAGCATAGGCTATGTAGATCTCGGGGAAAAATAGTGTTTCTTTTTAGTGTGAAATGGTGTTTTCAAACCATTGCTTATGCCCATTTCCTCTTTATAATCAATTCAAGAGAAAAACAAATGCATGCAGTTGGCAGTTTTGCAGTCTTCTAGCTCTGCCTGTTAAATCTCTGCCCTCCTTGACCTCTCCCAAAATGTTGGCTGCAGAGGACAGTGGTTAGCCATAAATCCAAACTCTACAGAACGCAAGAGGGATGATTAGGAAAAGGGTAAAGACCTAATAATGAGCATCTGAATATAAAGATAAAACCAGAAACTTTTCTTTTGGGTTTCATGGGAAAAGACCTGGAATTTCTTTTTAGAACTTTGATGTTATATATGTTGACAGCAGCAAGATTACTTTATGCACAAAAATGGATAGACACTTCGATCCCCACAATGGACAAATGGCTGCAAAAGTTGATGGAGTTAGCAGAAGTGGCTAAACTGACTGCTTTGATAAAAGAAAAAAACACAAGTACTTTTGTCTCTACTTGGAAACTGCTTCTGGATTTTGTGCTTGAGGTGGGAAAAAAAGGAAGCTTTGATTTTGGGTTTTACCGATTAAAAAGATTTGTTAATATAGAAATGGCTAGTTTATACTAGTTGAGGTTTGATGTTAATTATCTTATTTTACTGCACCAAAGGGAGTTGAAAGTCAATGCCTTTTCTTTCTTTTTCCCTTCGTTTCTGCACTCTTCCCTTCCCCTTTTCCTCCTTTATCTTTCCTATTTGTTTTTGTATTTTTTTTTATTTTATACTACAAACAAATAAAAAAGAGTAAAAAAGAATGAGCATCAAGAGGAATTACAAAATGCGCAAGGAGGAAATAGTGTTGTGATCCTTCAGTCATAAATAAAAATAGATAAAGAGGTAAACTCCATTCATTCATACATGTAATTAAAAACCCAATGATGTTAATTATACAAAGTTATATTGCAAAATAAGGAACCAAGAGAGAAAAATGGGTAGCCTAGAACTGGAATGATGGCAAACTAAAGATAGTTTTATTTCAATGAAACTTCCAATGGAATCAAGAATTCTTCATGGAAGACTAATAAAATCTGTGGTGGGTTGGAGACCATGGCAAATAAATTCAAAATATAAATTGTCCTGCCAAAGTCTGCATAAATAATGGGTTTCCTGGTGGTTAGTAAAATAATAAATATCATTTACATAGCCCCACAACTGTGCAAGATAATACATTTATGGTTAATACTGTACTGAAATCCGTCCTCTATTACCTACTTATTTTTTCTTCTCTGGGGAAAAAAACTAAATCTGCTTTAACATCTCATCGCAGCTACCTCAAAATTTTCTTTTTAAAGTTGGTCTTACCAGAAGGTGAAGATACTGTTTTTGTATATAATGTATATGTGTATGTCCTGTTGCACTATACTCCATTACCACTTCCAGACTACCTACAGGTCTTAAAAAGATCAGAATTGTCCGAACCATTACATCATTGGGATTTAGGTAGAGCATGGAAATAAGCACAACTACTGGACAGATTACTGTGTAGAGCCCTAAGATACAGAAAGCCACTTCTGTAATTCCATTAAGTATCCAAATTTCAGGAAGGGTTGAGAAACTGGGCAATTTTTGTTTTTCTTTGAAATAAACAAAAACACAAAGCAAACCCAACCCTGAGAGCAGAAAATACAGAAAAAAATAATGTTGGCTTTGATCCAGGTGTGTACCATAGATATATCACGCAAGAACCACCACCACCCCTTTTTAGGCTGTTTTTGAATTGTGAAGAATTGCAGTTAAATATGTTTCTTTCTGAAGATGGAGAAAAATGGTGTTGCTATGAGTAGGAACCACAAAAATTGTTTAAAGGTGTAAATGTCTTCCTGAACAAAGTTATGTCAATAAATATATTCAAATTAAAAAAAAAACAAGCTCATCCACAGGAGGACAAAGAAAATCATTTTGCCAATCCATGGAATCAGATTTGTTTGAAATGATTTCCTTGGAATCAGGATGGGAATTATTAACCGAAGCACAATCAAAGTGCAACCACACTTCCTTATGTTTTTATGCATACAAATACACATCAGTTATACCCATCAAAGTTGATTGCTTTGTGGGGAATAAACAGAAGCATCCCCTTCTCATAATCAATCTCTTAGCTGACTCTTGGAGAAATCACAATCACTTTTCATTGGGATGCCAAATATAGCACACGTTAGCACAGTGTTTCTCAACCTTGACAATTTTAAGGCATGTGGACTTCAACTCCCAGAATTCCACAGCCAGCATTGCTGGCTGTGGAATTCTGGGAGTTGAAGTCCACATGCCTTAAAATTGTCAAGGTTGAGAAACACTGCGTTAGCAGAAAGGAAAGCTGGGGAAGAGGCGCAGTGCTCTGTTCAAAGGAAAAACTCAGCAAAGTCATTTGGCTGTTCACAGAATTAAAATGAAGCAGCGATGGCAGAAGATTTCAGAGTAGAAACGGTCTTCCTTCAAGACCTCCAACATCTACATGGAGGGAAGCATGTGGTGGGATACTTCAGGTTTCTGTCTTGGGCCCAGCACTCTTCAACATCTTCATAAATGATCTAGATCAAGGCTTTTCAACCAGTGGTACGGGTACCACCTGTGGTACATTGGCACCTGGAAGGTGGTACGCGACCATCCTAGAAAAGTAGCAGGGGAAGGGAATGAGCTGAAACGGTGGCAGCACCGCACAAGCCTGAGTGAGAGATGGCTGGAGCTGAAGGGCTGTCAGTGCTCAGCAGAAGCGCCAGGATCAGCGCCAGGCTCCAGCTGATCAGTGCTTCTTCGGGGCTGTCAGGGCTCAGTGGAAGTGCCAGGATCAGCGCCAGGCTCCAGCTGGAGCTCGGCGCCAATCCTGGTGCTTCTGCTGAGCCCTGAAGAAGCACCAATCAGCTGGAAGCACCAATCAGCATCTGCAGGGTCCTGTGATTTACATTCAGATGCTTGGCATCTGATTCATATTTATGACGGTCACAGTGTCCCAAGATCATGTGAAGTGACCAAAACCTGCTTCAACCACCCAGCAGATGGGGGAATAAAAAGCAAACATCCCCCTACCCCACCCCCCTGCCAATCCTCAACAGAAATGGTCACAACAATGTAAACCTCAGATAGGAGGAAGAGCGCCGCCAGGCGGGCAAGCAGGTGTCTTGCTTGGCTGTGGCTTGGGGGCACTTTTTTCATTGCCATTGTAATTTCAAACAGTCACTAAATGAACTGTTGTAAGTTGAGGACTACCTGTACTTTATCACTTTTTTCCTTTTTTGGTCATCAAGTTTTTGACACCTTGCTAAGCGACTGGTGGTACTCGGATATTGCCATATCCTAAAAGGGGTACAATGGGTGGAAAGGTTGAAAAGCCCTGATCTAGATAAAGGGATAGAAAAAGAATGCAGATGACACCACGCTGGGAGAAAATAGCTAATGCTTTAGAACAGAGGTCTTCAAACTCAGCCCTTTTATGACTCATGGACTTCAACTCCCAGAATTCCTCAGCCAGGCACACTGGCTGAGGAATTCTGGGAGTTGAAGTCCATGAGTCATAAAAGGGCCAAGTTTGAAGACCCCTGCTTTAGAAGATAGATTCAAGATAGAGAAGGATCTTGACAGACTTCAACACAGGGCCCTATCTTACAAAATGCAGTTCAATGGTGAGAAAAGTAAGGTCCTACACATAGGCAAGAAAAACCAAATGCCCAGATATAAAATAGGTGGTACCTGGCTCAACTGTAACAACTGTGAGAGGGATCTAGGTGTCCTAATAGACCACCACTTAAGTATGAGCCAGCAGCCTGCTGCAGTTGTCAAAAAGTCTAATGCAATCCTAGGGTGCATCAACAGAGGGATAGTTTCAAGATCATGTGAACTGATAGTACAACTTTATACTGCACTGGTGAGGCCAGACTTGGAATATTGCATTCAGTGCTGGTCGCCATGGTATGACAAAGATTTTGAGACTCTCTGAGTGCAGAGAAGAGCAACAAAGACGATAAGAGGTCTGGAGGATAACCATATGATGAACAATAAAGGGAACTAGGTATGTCTGGTCTAATGAAGAGAAGGACTGGGGATGATATAACAACATTCTTCCAGTTTTTGAGGGGCTGCCACAGAGAAGACAGAGTCACCCTATTCTCCAAAGCACCTGAAGGCAAAACAAGAAGTAACTGGTGGAAGATCATTAAAGAGAGATCAAATCTAGAACTAAGGAGAAATTTTCTGACAGTGAGAACAATTAATCAGTGGAATGGCTTACATCTGGAAGTTATGGGTGCTCCATCACTGAAGGTTTTCCAGAACAGACTGGACAGCCATTTGTCTGGAATGTCCCTACCAACCCTATTATTCTATGGTTGATGTTCTGTATTCTTCAGCAATGAAATAATCCTATCAGCAAATGCTAGAACAGCCTTTCTCAACAGTATTGCTTAAACCCATACATATCTACGGGCTATTCTGACTTCTTCGTTCCACTAAAGTGGGACAAGTTCAATAGGGCAAGTTCAATAACTATTCTTTCATAGCCCCACTCCCTCAGACCTGCACAATGTCCAGATCCTGTGGCACTACTCTTCCCTCTGTAAATCGTTGATAGCCGAATGTCACATGGAATGGCATTAATCGGACACAACAACCAATGGTATCAAAATTGAATTTTTAAAAAAAGGTATTTTGCATTTTGTCACAAGGTCAGAAAAAAAACGAGACGTTGATGTCTTCTGTAGTTCTCTGTTTATTGTGTCCTGTGGAAGATTGCCCTCTTGTGCAAAGGCAGAGGGTAACCAACCAGTTGTAAGTGCAGGAAAGCAGTAGAGCAGAAAGGGAGAAAGATGACTCCAGTCTTACTTGACCTCTAGAAACTCTCAGGATTAGACTTTTGAGTCAAATACAGCCTCCTTTTTACAACTTAAAAAACTCTTGTCAAAATTCACCAAAAGAGATAAGCTAGCATTGACAGGAGTCAGCCTATTTTTGTCTTTCCTTCCCAACAGGCAAGACCTGAATGTCAGCCTCAATGAAAAAGGTGTAGGCAGGTCTTTTACTTTCCATTTCTTCACAGACAGGGAGGGCCTCTTTGAAAGAACAGGGCAGTTTGACATGCTTGAGTGGAAGGCCCCAAATTCAACAGGATTTCTCCAGCCATTTGCTCCCTTTCATCAGCTTCCATTCTTTTCTCTCAACATTAAAAATAAAATAAAATAAATGTTTACTTCATCTATAAAAGAGTTATCTCCTTAACTCTTAACCTCCCTTAAAGATTGGAAAATCAGCCTCAGTCTATCTGGCACATGGCTAAGACGCCACCAGGCTGTTAATTTTGCACATAGATGTTGAAGACCTACAAAGACAGTTGTTGGGGTAGAATTCAGCATCCTAACGATCAAGGTTATTTCTGTTTTGTTTTGTTTTAATGGGCCATTTTCTAACCTTTTCTAACCTTTAAATCCTGACAGGTATATGCAATATTAGGTAACCATACTGTTCATATATGCATTTTTACAGAAAAGGCCTGCCAAATTTGGTTACCTCTTTGACTCAGATTTGCCTTTCTGGTATCCATGGTGGTTCCCTGAGGACCGGCTGCATTTGCTCTTTTGGTTTCCTTTCTTAGTAGAGTGATTGCTTTAAGGAATAATATCCTGGGTTAAACACAGCTTGTTCGGAAGCCTACCTCTTCCAATTCTCCTGGAAACATACAGAACCAAAGGAAGAGCAAGGACATTGAAGAGGTATTGCCTACTAAGATTCATCTCTGTTGCAATGACAGAAATTATTTGACTGGTCACTTAGCAATGGGTTTGCTTAATGACTGCAGGATTTGCTTAATGTCTGCAACAAAAAAGGATGTAAAATTGGGTTGGTCATGTGACCGATTCAATTTATGCCCATCACAACATGCAACCATAATGGGTAGGCTCCATTACAGTTGTATGTTGAGGACTCCCTCTACATACTGTATACATTAATGTTATCTTGTGTGGGGATGATGGGGATAATAGAAAGTGGCCCTTACATGGCCGTCTATGTGTGATTCAACAAAGAGAAAGTCTGCAGCACAATTTGAATATCTGGCAGACTCTGATACGTGGCTTACATATAGCTTGATAGATCAAACATTTTAATAACTTTCATAGAAGGAACAGAAGGAGACCTTTCTTACAGGGTTTTGTGTAAAGCCCTAGATTTACAGTCTGGAGGGAGGTAAGAGCATACAGATGTATTTATTCTGTCTCATTGAGTCTTCCGTCATTGTGACTGTTTTTATGTGATATCAGTGGATTGGTGAATATAATTCATTACAGCTTCAGGGGAAAGGGGCAGCTAGACCAAAATCCAATTTCTTTGCTAACTTACACCATCAAATCCTCATCAAAGTCAAAACGCAACATAAAAATATAATTGCGTGCTTCTCTGCTCAAAGTAAGAAAAGCGGATTCAAACATGCAAAGTAAAATGAGGATTAAGATTTCAAACATCTTTGCATTTTATCACAGTATATTAAAAATGCATATGAAGAATAAACAGAATGATTGCTATTTTTGCAGTCCAGCAGCTTCCAAAAAATTGTCAAAAGAAGCCACTTGATTAACAACCTTCTGGCATTTACCATCTAATAAATATTCAGCTTTACAAAATCTGGATTAAAAAGCTCACTCTTAAGGGAGAGGAGATTACTCCCCTACTGCCAGTGTTTTAAATGTTACACTCAAAGAACACCAGTGTTTAGAATCATTTCTACATAGTAGATGTTTTTCCTTTGCATTAAATGTGGGCTGAAGGCAGGAGGTTCTTTAATCCAGGGGTCCCCAACCTGTGGGCCCGGCCCACTACCGGGCCATTGCCTCTTGGCCACCAGGCTGCAGGAAGGGATGGCCAATGCACACGTGTGTATGTGTGCACTCACCCCCTACAGTCATCCTAGCGCCACTGTGAGAGTCCCTTGGTGCTAGCACTGCCCAGCCCTGAGCATCCCACTGGCATTACCACTGCCCTGCACTGAGTGTCCCGCCAGCACTAGTGCCACCCCGAATGTCCTGCCAGTGCTAGTGCCATGCCGCCCTGCGTATCCCACTGGCACTAGTGCTGCCCTGAGTGTCCCTCTGGCAGTAGCGTTGCGCTGAGCATCCCACCAGCACTAGTGCCGCCCCAAATGTCCTGCCAGCACTAGCCCTGCCCTGCTCTGAGCATCCCTCCGGCACTGCTCCGTTGTCGCACTCGCACTCACGCGGCCCCATTTCAGCATGTGCATGCACTCACATGCATCCCATTTGCACATCCTTGTGCATACATGATGTATATAGTATATCCATATCACCCAAATCTCGGTTGTGCCATTCTAACTCCAAGAGTCTTGTATTTTCCAGCAGTATCCCTTCTTTCACCCAAACCAAAAAGCAAGCTGCAACATACAATTGCAAATGGAGCCAATCCTCCTCTTTCCTTTGCAACTTGTAACACTTTAACTCATGTTTTTCCCCTGCCACACAAACATAGACATATTCTTCTGCCGCTGTTTAAATGGAGCTGATCTAAAACATCATTCTGGGTAGTATGTTCATTCACAGAAATTTTCCCAGCAATCATAGTTTTAGTTTCCCCTGTCTTAACATGTCTTTTTCAAATTTCATTCCATGTCTTAACACAATGATTTTAAAATAACATATAGTTTATATTTGTAATACCCAGATATTTTACCTCCTTAATTTAAAATCCATTTAATCACCAATTCTGTTTGATCTTCTATTTTCATATTTTTGTTAACACCTTTATTTTCTGTTTATTAATCTTGAAACCTGCTGATACATCCAATTCTTTTAATTTTCCCATTGTTTCAATGCCATTTAAAGATCTTCCAAAACCAACATCATCTGCAAAAGCTCTTAACATAAGTTTCTTTTTTAATCTTTATTTCACAATCCTCTTATCTTGTTTTATATCTCTATTCAGTATTTCAACAACCAAAATAAACAATCCCTGTCTTGTCCTTTTTTATATCTCACAGGGTTTTGTTAGATCTCTATTAATAAGTATCTGTGTTTTCTGTGAAGTGTAAATCAATCTTACACATTTAATAAAGTTGTCTCCAAAATTCATATATTCCAAAATCTTAAGCAAGAAAACCCAGTTCAAATTGTCAAAGGCCTTTTCTGCATCTAAGAAAATCAATGTGGCTTGTTTTTCACTATGTTGCTACAACTATTCCAAAATTTCCAACACATTTCTAACATTGTCCTTTAACTGTCTTCTAGATAAAAACCCACAGTGATCCTTATGAATAAAATTTTGCAAAGTTATTTTCAGTCTATCATCTAGAATTATTGTGATTATCTTGTACTCATTATTCAATAATGATATTGGCTAATAGCTTCTTGTTAAAGTCAGATCTTGTCCCTCTTTGGGCAGGGGTGTCAAACTGCCGGCCCATGGGCCGGTTGCATCATGCAGATGACGCACCCACCCCAGCTCCGGCAGTGCGAAAAAAGCCGTGATACGTCACAACACGTCACATGATGTGGCGAGTTTGACACCTGTGCTCTTTGGGTATTAGTGCTATATTGGCCTCTTTCCAACTCTTACATTTTCCTCTCTATAAAATAGAATTTATCATGTTTTGTGAAAGCTGTAAAAATTCATCCTTAAAGTATTTATAATAAGAACATGGCATTCATTTGATCGAAGCACCTTTCCTGGTTTAATTTTTTTATACATTCAGAAACTTCCCTTATTGTTATGGATCCATTCATAATCTGTCTCTATTCCTCCGTAATCCTTAGTAAATTTTGTTTCTTTAGATATTCATCTACTTTCTCCAGAAAGGTCACTTCCTTTATACAAGATGGAATTTTATTGATGAATTTTTTGTGTGTGGCTGCATTCTAAATTCTAACCAGTTGTGGGGAGACTACTCCATTCTAACCCCCTATCAAACATACATTTTCATAGGAGAAGCCTATTAGTCTCTCAATACATGTTTTATAGAACAGTATTTTGGAATATACCTTCCCAACATCAAAGTATTAGTTCCATGGAAATGAACTTCCAACCCCCCAAAATCTTCCATGCTCATCCATCAGTACATGTTCTGGTTCTAGTTGGGGATTTATATATGAAACAACTCCATGTCTTGTTTCAATTCCTGCTGAAATAAATTCTTCACCCAGATTTTATAAAGTAAATATTTTATGTCCCATGTGTCTCTTGCACGCAAATTATATCTTGGTTTTTTTTGTAAATGATGGTTTTTTTCCCTCTTCTGAGAAGCATTTGCTCCATTTATATTCCATATTGATTGTAATCCATGAACAAACTAAACAAATTTCCAGTGAGGATTCCTGACAAACTAGACATTCCTGAAGGAGTGGGGCCAGTATTGTGGTAGAGATCAGAAGCCAGATGGTGAATTCTGGTCAGTGCAATCTTTCCAAATAAAAGAGTGATCGTGAGATTGCCCATTTGCATTCCAGCCAGCTGCCCATGCAGTGAACTGCAGGAAGGACCTTTGTGGGAATGCTTTTTGTGTACTATTAAAAAGTACAGGAAATTGGTGGATTTTGCAAAATAAATAAATAAAGATAATATGAGTCAGACTATGAGGCTGACTGTAATTATGAAGTGATTTTGACTGTAACTATGGAATGCCATTGGAGATCAAAGTATTAAGGGCAAGACAAAATAGGGAGAAAAGGGGAAGCTTGCCTTTTCTCTTTCCTTTGCTTGTTACACTTTCATTTTTAGATTATAATATCTTAATGGACCGCCAAAAAAGTGGCAAAAATAGCTGATGAGAGGATTGCTAGAGCAACCTGCAGAGAGAGGAATTACATCAGATTTGCTTCAGGAAATGTTGGAGGATCTGGGCAACTACCTGAATTGCTTGATACTACATTGACTAAATCATTTGATACTAAATCGACAGCTTTTTCTTTTTTTTTTATCCTGCCTTTATTAGGCAGCAAATATATACAATATTCCTTCCTCTTCCATGCTTCAACATTCTCACTGTAATTCTGTCTTTGCAGCTTCAGCTTTTCTTTTTCTGCACGGCAGCATGAGTCACTAGATGCCTGGAATGCTATGAGTAGTCATTTCATTAGTTACTCCAAAAGATCCTCAGCTCTTCCTCATGTTGAGTGCCATTCAATTTGAGAGGCCCACCATACGGTCAGCCTATAAAATATTGTCTAGTAAAATACAGGTATGGCTTACCACTGCTATCTTCCAAGCCATATGAAATTATGTCTTGGCCATTGTCACTAAAGTGATTATGTACTTTCAGCATCTTCTTATATTTCTGTTGTCTAATATTACTTTAGCTAGACAGCTGTAATGACCTAAACACCTTGAGTGATTCTGATGAGGTTAGTTACCGCTATGCTACATTTCCAGTGTTCTTCACTCATCCCTCCCAGGAACAGCCTAGACTAGCAAGACAGAAGGAATCATACTTACTAATTCTGTTTGTTCAATGGATGGTTGCAGAAATATGAATTCTCAGGTCTTTTCTAAGTATTTACATTATGTCACAACGTTATCCCTTGGTTTGCAGTAGAACTCATTATTTTTCCTTGTGCATGCATTTCTCTGAACATCAAGAAGTCCTTCTATCAGTCAGCTTCATTTGCAGACCTTATTTCCCTCCTATGAAGCTTTTCTAAATAAACCAACTATGTACACATGTATGGCAGTACTCAGGGATGTATGGGCATGTAAAGTAAAAAAAAAAATAGCTCAAGTTGGTTGAAGATAAGCGGAGGGAAACCTGGGAGGACAAAGCTATTGGCAGGGGAAGAAGAGTTCTCAGTTCACAAATGGCAACTTTCCATTCAGAAGTAAGCAGCAAATAACAAAGCAAAAGGCCTTTGGCAACCAAGGGGGACATCAGTCAGAACTAATGAAGTATCATCTGGGCTGATCCCAGAGAATGCTGCATAAATTCTCCTCATCCCCATTCTCTCAAATCAGATGAATTGGCACCGTATCTTAGTACACTCCATCCTACTGCAACACCAATTGAAACCATCCAATTAATTTTAGCACAACTCTAATTTAAACTACCCGTCGTACTCAAGAGCAGCAGCTGCCTTTGGGAATAAAACACAGATCACATCAGGACCTCTGTCCTTTTCATCATCCACAGTTCTGATGCTGGAGATAGATGACTACTCTGTGAAGGTCCTATCTCAAGGGGGAAAGGTCCTAAACCTATATGAAATAATCCATACAGGCTGTCATCTTCTATTGGTGAATTCTGAAGAATAGAGGGTCTGGTCACCATGAACTGGAGACCATAACAGGAGATTGGAATAGACATGGGCTAGATAGTAAAATAAGGAACAAATTGGAAACATTCCTTGTTCCCAACCAAATGTCTCTTTGAAGAGTAGGGCGGTACGTAGTTCTGGGTTCCAAAACTTTGCCACTGCTTTGCACTTTCTTGGCATTATTGCCTGGGGCACCTGCCCCCTTCTGCCTACTTAGTAAGGCCATCCCTGTTGAGTTTGGACAACTCTGTTTTGCTCAATATAAAGTTTGTTCCTCCATGCCCAAACTGTTGTTCCTAGATCCCTTCTGCTGCTCAATCTCTTTCCCGACCCCTTCCTTTTTCTAATTTATCTCTATCAGCTCTGAAATCTGTTTTATAAAGATTAAAGTATAAGATATGGGAAACTTGTACTTCCTTTTCAAAATGTATGAGGAACCCAGCAGGTCTCTTTCAGCTCTATTTAACTTTTAAACAACCTGGCAGACTTGGCATCATTTTTCTTAGAAGCTTAGAAGCTTCTCTATAGAGAGAGTAAGAGGCCTGTGAACCACAGAACCTTTATAGCATTTAAACCTTTCATATAAACATCCGATCCCCCTTTCCAGCAGATGTTTCCCTCCCCACAAGCTGAATTTAGAGAGGCCTTTGCAGCACTATTTGGATGGACCAATCAAAAGCCTGCAAAGGCGATGCTGCCCTCATAGTCCCAAAATGGGGCCAATTAGTAGGCCTCCCTCATTAACCATCATTTACCCCTGAGCTTCAAGGTCGTCCTTTTCCCATTTTTCCGAATGCTATAAAAAGGAACTCTTTTCATGCTAATTCAGCTTTCCACACAAGATTAAAGCAATAAGTGGGCAATGGCTCTTCTGAAGTTGAGAGCAGGAGTTGTATGCGATCGCTAGTTGGCGGCTTTTCTAATTTCATCCTCTTTTAGTCCCTTGGAAAATACAATTTGTCGTGCAATATGCTGCTTCAATAAAGCCAATTAGTGTGCCACGGGTGCATCTGATTATCAAGAACCATTCCTAACCTTTGGGAAATTGGAAGAACTTCAGCTGCCTCTTATGTGCCTCCCGTGATGCAATTATCCTGTTATAAGCACGTTCTCTATCATTAGTATTATTTATTCATATTTTACACAATTGGGGAGAAATCGCCATCAAGGAGATTTGCATTGAGCAACACCACGTGGAATTTATTTTCTCTGCAAAAATGCATTTTAAAAAAGAAAGAAAGAAAAGAAGTATTAATTTATTTATTACTTTATTGCTATGTGTCACTCCGTTTCAGATGACTCTAAGCAGCTTATAAACAGCGACAACATGGATAATGAAAATAAGAAATTAAAGTTAATACAACTACGTATATTCCTCAACTTACGATCACAATGGAGCCCAAAATTTCTGTTGCTAAGTGAGACAGTTGTTAGGTGAATTTTGCCCCATTTTATGATCTTTCTTACCACCGTTGTTAAGTAAATCACTGCAGTTGTTAAGTTAGTAACATGGTTGTTAATAAATCTGGCGTCCCCATTGGGTTTGCTTGTCAGAAGGTTGCAAAAGGTGATCACATGACCTTGGGACCCAGCGACGGTCATAAATAGAAGCCAGTTGCTAAGCATCTGAATCTTGATCACATAATCATGGGGATGCTGCAAAAGTTGTAAGTGTAAAAAATGGTCATGAGTCGCTTTATTTCCAGTGCTGTTGTAATTTTGAACAGCCACTAAATTACTGTTGCAAGTCGAGGACTACCTGTACAACTCCCTTACTCCACTGTCCAGGGGCAGTGTGATCTTTATGTCCTCCAATGCCTTTCTGAAAAGCCATCTGTTCACAGCTCTTCAAAAAGATATGGAAGAGGATAGATTCAGTGGTGAGATTCAGCCAGTTTGCACCAGTTTGGCAGAACCGGTAGCTAATTTTTTGTTGCCCAGGCCCAAAATGGACTTCTGGAAGCGGCATCCACACAGATAACTGGTTGTTCACATATTTGAATCCCATCACTAGATAGATTAGATCAGGTGTGTCAAACTCAATTTCACTGAGGGCTGCATCAGCATTGTGGTTGCCCTTGGGGGGCTGGGTAGGTGTGGCCAGATTGGGTGCAGTCTACTGGGTGGGCGTGGATGGAATGGATGTGGCCTGCTGGGTGGACTTGGCCAGTTCTATATAATTCGCGTTAAGGGTGCCTGTGGGGGCCTGGGCAGGAGTGGGGCAGATCTGAGGGTCTCTGGCAGAAGGGGGTGGGACCAGGGCAAGTGCCAAGGCATGGTCCACCGGGGCAAGTGCCAATATGGCCACCACAACATTGTACATTGGCTCCCGCCTGGCCTGGGCCAGGGCCAAGGCAGCAGGGGCCGTTCCCATGTCTGGATTAGATATTGGGGCTAGAGGACCATCATTGAAAAAGCTCAAGCATTGGGTCCTTGGAGGTGGCACTTCCTCAGATGTGCGACCCTCTACCAGATCCCACCAGGTGACATACATAGTAGTGTGGGGCTATCAGCCCTTCAAAGCAGGCCAGGTCATGAAATAGGTATAGCAGGGTTATTTTTCACAGTTAATAGAATTTTGAAAGCCTTTCCATGTTTCTCTCTGTCTCATCTTAAAACCAGATAAAATAAGGCAGGGTTTCTTTCTCATGCTTTCTTCTGTAAGTCCCACCTTGACGGCTCACTCATACCTTCCCCAACTTTCTTTAGATTAGCCTTTCTTTTTCAGATACTGCCAGATATAGAGCAATAAAGTTCAGGCAAAAGGAAGCCGCATTCATACGATTGAGTCATTGCCCTCTACCCTAAGTTTAATTTCAGTGCTGAAGGGGAGGTAACGAAGGCAGGCCAAGGGCCAGGTTCAAAATTTCTGTCTTCCCTACGCACACATGGGCCAGAATAATATATAACCTTCCTTGTTCATAGTCCCATTGACCAGTTTGGTCCTGTCATAAGTGTTGAAAGCTCTTTCAGTCCATCAAAAGAATAGAATAGAATTCTTTATTGGCCAAGTGTGATTGGATACACAAGGAATTTGCCTCCAGTGCATAAGTTCTCAGTGTCCGTGCAAAGAACAAAGTGATAGGACATATGGTGTAGATCATAATTACAATCATTAATCATAAGATATAACAACAACTGATAAATCATTGATATCAATAGGAGGAGGTAGTAGGAAAGATGAGAAGATGAGAAGAATAATATCAATACAGCCTACTACATGGTTAATTGAAGATCATTGAAGCTTCTTTTTCATTTCCTAATTATTAGTGAAGACAACTCTGTTCCTGCTCATAACTCAGCTTTCCTTCTATTGAAAAAGGTAATGGAATTGAATCATTTTTTTATTCCACCTGTTAATATTGGTTCCAGATGACCCAGATTCCAGTGATACAAATACATTCATTAAGATTTGAGCGGCTTCTATTTATCCTAGGGATTTATTTCAGCCAGATTCAACCAACTCCTTTAATCTTTCACACTCTCTTTCTCTCCATTGCCCCTTCATCTGCATCCTGCAATCTGGAATCTTTGGTACCTTTAACTGAATCTCTGGCACTCTGTTAAACAGGATTTGTTTTTGTTTTGTTTTTGTCTCATCATAGAACTGACCTGGTGTTAACTGGCCCTTCTTCCCTGCAAAGTCTCTCTGCTCTCACTTGTTGTGATCTTTTTAGTTTCATGTCAGGGATTTGCATTTTTCTCCTCTTGCAGGTATGCTCTGTAAGGGAAAAATCATTAAAGAACAGATACATAGCTTTAAAAGGGAGTTATAGAATTGCTAAGTGTTCCATCAAAAGTTCTGGAGAAGATTGAAGTATAGCAGCTACAGTCTGTGCTGCTTGTTCTATTGCAGAAAAATTTTGAGTGCGCTCACCGCATTCCCACGCTCAAAGGAAGGATTATGTAGGATCCAATTTTTTGTGAAGGATTGTGTAGGATTTCTTTCTTTCTTTTTTTCACAAGCTGAAGAATATAGGCCCAGGATGTAATTTTGTTGGACACCTCTGCAGTATAACAAGACAACACTGCTAACCATTTTTACTATGATTTTTGAACCAATTATGAACCCACTAATTCATACCATCCAGCCTACACCCAACTAACTTGCTAATTAGAATGTTAGGCAATACATTCTGATTTGCTTAAATCAAGATATATCACGCCTATAGTGGTACCTCAATCTACTAAAAATAGTATGGATCTTTAATAGTAATTTGCATTTTTAATTAAACTCATGGAACCATCTTATTATTTGCTAGGGCAGTAAAATATAATTGCGTTGTACATGAGGCAAATTAGTCTGGCAAGATTTTTTCTTTACAAATTCATGCTGATTTCTGATGATTACTACATTGCTTTTAAGATGCTTGGAGATCGATTTCTTTATGAACTACACTAGAAGCTTGATGGATACAGGTAATCTTTTGGTTATAAGAGCAATTAGGATTGAAACTACCATCAATCATCAACACATGACATTATGTGACCACATCACTTAGCAATGGCAGCCCAGCATTTCTGATTGCCATCATTAAATGAGGATTGTACAGGTTGTTAAGTGAGAACCTTACATGATCATGACTTCTGACTAACTGCTGACTTCTCCGTTGACTCTGTTTGTGGGAAGCTTGCAGGAAACATCAGAAACTGCAATCGTGTGACTGCACCTCCTTGCAACATCTTAATCGCAAGCTGAGCACCAAGCATTCATACTGCAGTCATGTGATCATGGAGACACTGCAATAGCCAGATCTCTGAGGATCCATCAGAGATTCATCACCATTGCAAGTCTGAATAGCTGCTGCATGCCTGGTTGTAACCCGAGGGCCACTTATAATGATACAAATCTGATTTGTATGTAATTATCTGAATGAAATTACCAAGCTGTGTAGTGCAATTATTATGTTAACTTATTGCTTCTATAGGACATTGATTTCTGTTGAATCCTTCATGGAATAAATATTTACTATAAAAAAGTCAGCTAAAATATATAAAAAAGCAAAATGGTAAGAGATTTCTACATTAAAAGCTAAGGACATTGCTATGTGGTTTCTAATCAATGCGCATGTTTTCCAAGGTTTATCAATGTATTAAGCCTATGTATTAAGATTAGTTTTTCAAAAGCCAGTATCCTAGAAGCCCAATTTACTGTGTTACTACTAAATGTTTTCTTTCGGAGGGAGGCTTTGAAGAATTGCTGCAACACAATCCACTTACAAAATGCTTTTATTTGATTTAATATAAGAATCACACTGTTCTTTGCATAGCTTAAAGATTTCCCTATCTTATTTAGTTTCTGTGCCCATATTTTAGCTTCTCGTATTAGAATACAGTCTAACAATATTTCTCATTTGCTGCCTGGCTCTCATGAGCTAAATTGTGGATTTTTTTTTTAAAGAGCTCAGTTTAAATGGTAAAAGAAGGAGAACCATACTTTTACTGCAGTGTCACTCTATTTCTGATGCATCTTATTTCATTCCCAGACTACAAGATATTTGAAGTTCAAATCTCCTCCTTTTAAGTCCAAACATCATAATCATGTTTCTCCTGTAAGGAATAACCTGTTTACACCCTGATATTCTGATAATCTTCAAGCAGCTCGAGGGAAACTAGGGAATGTAAAATCTGCAACCTGTTCACCACAAAGGCAGCATCTTAAAAAAAAAAAAGGGGGGGGGGGGTTCCTGAACTTTCATTCCAGGGTGGCTGTTGCAAATGTGTTAAACACAATATTTAAGGCTTGGCACTGTCTGCTTATAACTCCTCATCAGTAATGTGTGCCAGGAAAAGCCTTGACTTTGCAGCTTCTAATAAATTCATCTTTTCCAAGTCAACTCAACTCAAAAGTTATCAGCCAGAGTCATAGACCCACAGGAAAAGAAGTAATTTCAGCCCAAATGAAAACATAGATAGCCATAGGCAGGATTCCGCTCTAATCACTTCATGCTGAAGGACCACATTAGGTAGACTTCATACCACTTAGAAAATATTCCCTAGAAATGTACATTGTATTTACTCTAAGGGGGACAAACGAATTATGTGAGATTAATTGGGCATCAAATAAGAGCTGTGCATGAACATTTGCTACAAATACTTTAGCACTGACCACTCTAAATAATACCACTGGAACTGACTTTGTGCCATTCTTACTGGAAATTTCTGAACTGATTTTTTTTTATATAATGAATGGAGTTTTTCATTAAACCCATAATACCATTGTATTATTTGTTAGGGCGCTAAAATGTAATTACATTGTACAATCATAAGCAATTTTCTAAATGATTTATTTTGCAGCAGAAACAAAGAGGGGAACAAGGATTTGTAGAAAGAGTTTTCCTTCACTATAGATCTTCAAACAGGGCTGGAGGATCAACAGTTAGTCAGTAGGGGAACCCATCCTGAGCAAAAGTTGGATGAACTCTATGATTCTCTTTTCCAGCTCTATGGTTCTATAGGTAGTTCTCGAATTATGACCATAACTGAGCCCAACAGTTCTGTTGCTAGGTGAAGCATTTATTAAGTGAGCTTTGCCCCATTTTACGACCTTTCTTGCCATAGTTGTTAAGTGAATCACGGCACTTGTTGAATTAGTAACACAGTTGTTAGGTGAATCTGCATTTAAGCATTTGAATTTTGATCACGTGACCATGGGGGAATGCTGTAAAGATTGTAAGTGTGAAAAGTGGTCGTAAGTCCATTTTTTTCAGTGATGTTGTAACTTCCAACAGTCACTAATTGAACTGTTGTCTACCTGTATTTTGGGTAGGAAGAGAAAGAAGGGGAATCTGACATCAAAAACCCTCTCCTGTCACAAGTTTCCAAAGCCACTTCTTTCCGACATGAAAGATTGTGTGGGATTTTTTTTTCCTCTCGCAAGCCTGAACAGAGAGAAAATGTGTGAAAGAGGAGGGGGAAAAAACCAGATGGGAAGACCACCACACGTTGAGCTTCTCTCCTGCTTTGCCAGCAGGAACCACCTATGCAACAGCATGTTGCCTTGGGAGACAGGAACTGACTGCTGTTTTAGAAACATCAAACAGATTAGTTATAAAGCATGCTAGTTATGTGGAAGGAATTATTATGGCTGCAGCGCCAAGTGACTCCCTTGAACCCTACAGGTAGTCCTTGGCTTACGACCACAACTGAGCCCAAAATTTCTATTGCTAAGCAATACAGCTGTTCAGTGAGTTTTGCCCCTTTTATGACCTTTCTTGCCACAGTTGTTAAGTTGTGCAACAGTGGTAAGCAAATCTGGCTTCCCCATTTGCATTACTTGTCAGAAGGTTGCCAAAGGTACACTGCAATAGGAATCAGTTGCTGAGCATCTGAAGTTTGATCACATGACTGTGGGGATGCTGCAAGAGTCGTAAGTATGAAAAATGGTCATAAGTCACTTGTTTCAGTGCTGTTGTAACCTCAAACGGTCACTAAATTGTAAGGTTTTTACAAGTTGGCAGCAGGAATCTGAGTCTCTCAGGAACAGGAACTCAGACGGAGGCTTCAGGAGCAAGGAAAACATCTTTTTATTTGGCCGAACAAAACAGCTGGGTGGTTAACCTCCCAGCACATGGACAACAGCGTGCAAGGGAAGAACCACACCTGGTGGGGGGGGGGGGTATTTGGCTACGTTTTATACAAAATTCTGTCCAGTTGCTACAGCGCGAAATTCAAAAGGGGACCCAGAAGTGTGTTGATTGGCTCCAAGAAGTAAGACAGTCATCAGTTCACCTAAGCGTCATTGCTTCATTTGCATACCAGGTATGTGACTCTCTTTGTTAAAGGTAAATGGTGCTAGCCTGAAATTGGTTTAATTTGTCCTTCAAAATGAACTGTTATAAGTAGAGGACTACCTTCATCTCTCAACTTAATGTACAGATTGGGGTGAGTTTTCCGGAGGAATCCGCGCCGCAACAAATTACACAAAGTATCTTAAAAAGAGTAAAAGTTTTTTTTTCTTTTTAAAAACAGGTAATAGCTGTCACAGGTGGCTTTTTAATATGTGGCTACAAATGTCTTTGCAAATGATAAACTGACCTATAGGTTTTTTCAGGAAATGTAGTCATAGTTGGGTTGTTTTTTTTCCCAGCATGCGGTGTCATTTTCACTCCTAAAAGACTTTTAATACACTTTAAAATACTGTTTTCAAATCACTTTATAACTGGCAAGTCTACTCTTCTTTCTGCTAGGTTAGAATTCATAAAACGTCTTTGGATGAACAGAATTAACTTAATGGTGAAAATTGGCAGAAGGCCCTCAGAAAGGAATATGTGCAAAGGTATCCATTCAACTCCACACAAAACTTTGGCTGGAAAGCAATATTGAGGGGGGGGGAATCTGAGAATGGCAAAACAAGAATCAACCAATTTAAAAGCAGGAATTTTAAGGATCTTGTCTTGAATAAATCAGGCCTTTAATTGTCCCATGGAAGAGGAGAACTAACTTGTAAGTGTTGCTATGTCTCCAATTTAAAGCCTTTCCTTTCTTATCTGAGGTGAGAATTCCATAGAACTACGGGTTAAAATAAAATAAAATAAAATAAAATTCCCACAAGCAATTATTTTGGTTTCAGGTTATAATTGAAACATAGTATTTACCTTATTTAGGCAAACTTTAAACAGCCCCCTGATAATCCACCACCAACCACAATATATTGTTCTGTCTGCCTTTTATTTTTGTTTTTTTTTACTATTATTGCTGTTTTAATGTTTTTGTTTGTGGTATAGGTACGTGACCATAATAAAGATTGATATTTACTTTATTTCCTTTTTCATTTTAAACCAGAGATAGAACTTCTAAATATTTGTTGAACTATAGCTCCAACCATATATACATTTCTTTTCTTTGATCTCTGGCATTTCTGACTTAGTTTTATAATAATTATCCCTTTTTTTCATTTCCATAACAATCAGTGAGAACATATTCAAAAGTACTGAAAGCAAACAAGAAAATGTTGGTAAATATGATTTGGAAAGGTGAACAGGCAATTTATGCATGAATTATCAGTTTAAAAAAATTCCTTTGAAAATCTGATTTAAAGCTCTAAATATAAAGCGTTTAATATTTCCAAAATATTTCATTTAAAAACAATAAACAAGAATCCAAAAAGATTTGACTAGCTTAACAGGTAATCCTATTGATCTTCTCATCTCCTCATATTATTCTAGTTACTTAATCTTCTGAAAATCCAAGCAATGAGCATTTAAATTCAGAATTAAAAAAAAACCTGTATAAAGCAAAGCGAAGCAAAACGATAATTTAGGAAGAACAATGGCTTGGAGAATGAGTGCATTAATAATTGGATTTTTTTTCATAAGTTTTTTTTCATAACCCATACAGCACATGAAATATCAGAAGATTAATACCAGATTGAAAAATTCCATAGCATCTGGTGCTGTCACAATTTTAACAATGTTCCTTGGAGACCATTCACACATCCACCTGCCAATTATATCAACTGATGTGTGTGTATGTGTGTGGG
>NW_015387137.1:179119-190296 GCF_001527695.2 Protobothrops mucrosquamatus
GAGAGAGAGAGAGAGAGAGAGAGAGAGAGAGAGAGAGAGAGAGAGAGAGAGAGAGAGAGAATTACCCAGTTTCAACAGAATGTAGCACTTTAGATCTTGCTTGTATTAGAGAAACCCTGTAATTGAAATAATTCTTCCAATCTTTTTCAAGTATAATAATATTATGTGTTTCTTGGGCTGTCTGTTATTTTATAGATTGTTTAAAAGTAATCTGGGTTTAGCAGCTCAGTTGAAAAGTAACAAGTTGCTTTTTGTGCATTTTATCTGAAAGCTTTTTGTGGCGGTGCAGTGTCTCTTTTTAAAATCTCGCCACCGAGAATAGAACAATGTCTCTAAATCCATTGCAAGTGCCCTTGCAGCAAACAGGAGCCAGTTGTGAAAAGGCAAAAAGGCAAGAAAGCTTTCCACGGCTCCAGGGAATTGCTGCAAACAAAAGGTTTAGAAGACTAAAGCCTCTTCCCTTGAAAACGGAAGAAAACGGGCTCCTTGAGGCTCATGTTTGCAATAGTCGTGGCAATCCGCCGTTCTCATGAGGCAGGTGGCACCAAGCACATCATGACCCATAGTCTGCGCACGGTGAGCTAACAAAGTCCTTGCATGCAATCTAGGATTTGGAAGAGCTTAGCCTTCACTTCTCAGATGGGAAATGTTCCATCAATACAGCCAATATCTACTTTTCAGCAGTAGCCAGACAGAACCTCTCAGCAAACCAAACTGCATATGATGAAAACATTTGCCTTGAGCACATAGCCCTGCCCTAATGTTCTTCTACCTGCCTTCTCTATTGAAAGGTTCCCAATACAGGTAGTTCTCAACTTAAGGCCAGTCGCTCAGTCACTGTACAAAGTTAAAATGGATTTACTTTCGGGGTAGGTACGACCCAGATTCAAAGCTGTAATTATGGCCATTTGCAATATCTCGAAGTCATGCAACTGCATTTTATGACAGTTTTTCTGAAAAGCAGCATATACTTCTATTTTTTCAACAAAACCGATCCATGGCGAACCATGGATTTGATTAATGACAACAGCATAATGAGCGCCCAAAAAAGATTGCAAAATCAGGTCAGACGTGGGAGTGACCTGATTTATGACTGTCAGAAGGTACAAGGGCATGCTCCATTATGGCTGTAACTCAAAGGCTATCTGAATTTGTCATTCTTCAGAGGCATAGTCTAGTGCAGGGGTCCCCAAGTTGTGGGCCATGGCCCACTACCGGACCGTGGGCTATTTGCAACCAGGCCGCGTGAGTGGCAGACTGGCACGCATGCATCCCCACTTGTGTGAGTGGTGCCTCAAAGCTTCTCTCTTGTGTGAGTGGAGCTGCGCATGCATGCACACCGGCCCACCACCCATGGAACCCAGTTTCCCCCTCCAGCCAGGCCTCCAAGCTGAAGAGGTTGGGGACCACTGGTCTAGTGCATGTCTGAGGAACTCACTTCAATCTTAGTTGATTAACTAGAGGACTCAAGTAAAGGGTTCTAGTGGTTTGGAGAAAAGACAAACAAATAATACCGTGAAGGAGGGATTCCCCCTCTTTGCAAATAAGAAAAGAAAAAAAATAGCCTTATCTCTAGGAAGAGAATGAAACAGCTAGTAGTGGTGGCCAGCCCAAGGAATGGAACTAGGACAACTCGCCAACTTCCTGTGGGACAACTCATCACGGCCAATTTGCCATGGGACAATTCACCATGGGACAATCCCACACAGGATAACTCAACACAATTCATGTTATCCCCCACTATTTCTTTGACATTTCCATTTTTGTCAATGTCAAAGGAAATTGGCAGACAACATTTATCACATTGAGTTATCCAGCATGGAATTGCCCCACAGTGTGAATTAGCCAGCAAATTGGCTGTGGCAAAATGGCCCTGGTGAGATCTTATAGTGAGATAGCCACAGGGATTTGTTCCATTCCTCCAAGGAACAGTTCAGCTGAGTAGTGGCTCAGAAGAGGAATAACTGTGTGGCCAGTCTGATGAACAGCTGAGTAGCTGGCCTGAAGAACAGCTGAACAGCTTGCCCAAGGAACAGCTGGCCAGCTAGGGAACAACTGAGCAGCCAGCCCAGGGAATAGTTAAGCAATGGGCCTGAGGAACAATGGAGTAGCTGGCCTGAGGAACAACAGAGCAAGTACCACAAGGAACATCTAAGCAGGTGACAGCTGGAAGAATGGCTGAGCAGTGTACCCTGGGCAATGAGCAACTGGGTGGCAGGTGTCTGGATAGGGGTCAAGTGGCAGGGTGACCAGCTGGTGGAGCCAGAGGGATAGACCAGGTTGTTCTGGACTCAAAGCACCTCCTTGAAGAGGAGGTGGCGTAATGAGGAGGTGACTTCCCAGGAGGGAGGGGGTACATTACAGAGGAATAAGAGGCAACTCAATCCAGATATTATGTGTGAGAGAAAGAGGGTGAAGACAGCACTTCCCTAATAGTTCACAGAGTATATTGTAGATGCAGATAGTAGAGTCCTTAGATTCTGCCTATAGGGGTTAAACAATAAAGAACTGAACTTGGAAGATTTGCCACTTGTTATTCTTGGTTTTGGGCCTAGTCATGGCTAGAAAGTTCTTTGATCAACTTGATGTTGTGTGCCAGTTCCTGGGTAGGGACTGGCATTGCTTTGTAGGTTTGTTTTAAGTGGGTGGTTTTGCTCAAGACCCCATTAAAGTAAAATGCTCTTGGAAACTCTGAACACTTCTAATGATGTGCAGAAAGAGTAATATTTGTGTACAAACAAGATGCCTTTGTATACAATTGGCATCCATGCTGTCTCCCACTCAAAACACAAGCTATTTCATTACTCCCAAAGGTTGCTATTTCTCTAATCAGACTGAGAAAATAATCTGCTCCATTCAAAAAAGAAACCACTAAAAAGTAAAATGTTTGCTTAATTAGATTGAGTTTACTTTTTTTTAAGTCTTAGATTAGGGCAGGGACGGTAAGTTGACACATTCACAAGGGCTGCTCTGTTCTTTACTCATAAGTATTTTTTTCTCTCTCTTGTTTCTTTAGGCTGCCCCTTTCTTGGTTAAACTTCACCTTTTGTTCTTTTTCATAGACATTAGTCTGAACTCAGGTTCCATTTCACTCTTTTCTTCCACCATGCGTGTCTCTCTTGCACCCAGTTTCTTACATTTAGCACTTTCTTATCTCTTCAGAGTTTCTCAACTTCTTATGACAAGTCTCCCTTGTCCATGAGCCCCTATCTCTGATTCCCTTCACTGACCCAAACTGTGTAAAGCAGTTGCCCTTTCTTTCACTTACACACCACTTAATTGCTTTCTCCTAAGGCTATTACTACACTCCTTTCGTAATTTTTTGTTATATACACATGTCCTTGCCACCCAAGCTTACATTTCCTTATTTCTTCTGGCTAACATCTAACAGTTTGGACCAAACTGTTGATTTGATGTATCATTGTGATTACTTGCAAACCACTGATAGATTTCATCTTCCATAGCTGTCCCAACCCTACTTTAAATCCTGTGACTGGAACAACTATTAATTGATTATGTGCCATCAAGTTGGTGTCAATTTTTAGAGCCACACAGATAGATTTTGATGGTCAGATCTGACGTTGATGCTCTTAAGGATACTGATCTGTCCTTAATCTTCTTGTCTTCCAACTGTGCGCCTAACACCACTATAACTTGCTTCTGATCATCCTCTTCTTCTTTTTCCTTCCTCCTTTCTCGAGCATTCTCTGGAGAGCAAGGCCTCTGTGGCTGAAATATGATAATTGAGACTATCGCGAAATCTTGAGAAAATGAACAGCACAGTGTAAACTATGAAGGAGGATTTCCTTTTGTCTAACTACTAGACTCTCACAGTTTAATTGGATGCGCTTAAATTCTAGTATTGTGAGAGAAGTAGAAAACCTTCTCTATATATTCGGCGCCTTCATATTTTTTTTTATACAGCCATAGCTGATACATTCTAAGCTAAAAAGCTGCAAATATAACCTCTCATTATGGGGGAGTTATTTCCAGTTCTCAACATTTCAGCTGCTCTTTCTTTTAGCTTTATAATGGCTTCTGTAAGATATTGTAGCAACCAGAATGGTATTTAGTATCCCAAATGGAAGTACCTGGATGTGTTTGCATAATGGCATGGTGAGTATGGAAGTGTTATTTTTACTCTCTTTCATAAGAAATTGGTGTTTCTTATTGCTGCTGTTCGGTGACATTTTCATACACCAATTTCACGTTAGGGAGTAGAAGAAAAAGCATCCAAATGCCATTCTTTCAAGGACACATTAGATGTTTAGGTATATAGCTGTTACTCTATGAAGGGAGCAGGCATATTTGGAAATACAAATATCGCGCAAGAACCCTCAACAGGCAACTTATGGAATACAATTTGGGGTTGGATGAAGTTTGCCAAATAAATTTGGGAGGCCAATTCTTTTTTTCAAATTTTAACCAGTCCACCAGGATTGTTGGAAGTGGGGGGGGGTGGAATTGTGTCAACCACCACAAATGCAATCTGAAAAGCAAACTAAAAATATGTAGGGAAAATAATCTGTGCTATGGATTTGTGTTTAGCTTCTGTGATGACTAGCAGGGATATGACTTTGCATAGGTCCAAAACATATAGTAGAACCATCTCCCCAATGGGATTGGCCCACCCCACTCATCCTGGCAGATCCCATCAGCCAAGGAATTTCAGCTGGTGGGATCCAGGAAAAGAGTCTTTTCTGCCATAGCTCCTGCCCTTTGGAACATCTTGCCACAGGAGATAAGATCTGCCCTGACCCTTTTAGCCTTCGGGAAAAGCTTTAAAACTTGGCTGTGCCAGCTGGCATGGCGTCCTGAAGGAGAAGCTGTTGGCTGGAGATGGTTGGCACACAAATGGAGAAGACACCTCCAAATCTCTCCTCTCCAAATCCTTTTTTTTAGTTTGCTTTCATTTTTGTAGTTCTGTTTTTATATTCATAACTGTCAAATGTTTGTGTGTGTTTTTCTTGCTGTAACCCTTTCAGAGTCACCTTGAACTGCGAGATAGGTGGCAGATAGATTTGTAGAGTTCTAAGGGGAAACAAACCAGATATGAATTATTTTCTTGTAAAACCAATATTCCTTTTTGCAAATGTAAAGTAGGACATCAAGGACAATTCTAATTTCTACCTTGCTAACTTTACTTATTTTTAGAGTGTGGGTTTTATTTGTTTTTACTGTACAGAAAAATTCAGATTCTCCAATCTAGAAGTTGTGTACATGGCTTGACCATCACATGGTAAAGCCAACTGCTGTAATCTTGGCATTGTGTTGCTCTAAAATTGAACTTGGTACATAGTAGTAAAAATCCTTGTAACAATTGTTATTTTTATTAAATATATAAAATATATTGTACCAGCCTATGGTTAATTTCCAAAAACATACTATACAACTCTGCCAGATTAAATATTCATGCTTATATTGTTAATCATTTCCTGATGATACCACTTATACTTCAGAAGGACAGATCATTTGGCTTTGTATTTTATGCTTTGGTTTGTGTAAAAAAATATCTTCCTATACTTGAACTAAGGATGGTGTTCTGTGTTATCAAAGAATCAAATTCTAACATCCAAAGCTCATGTAGGGAAAATCTGTGGCTGAGATTATTCTTAACTTCAGTTTTGACAGTAAAAAAAAGGGGGGGGGAATTAGCAAGCTTCCATCCACCCCATACAATTGTCAAGCTATTATTCTGAAATAATTGCAAAACTATACTGTATGTGTTTCAGTGATTATATTTAAACATAGGGAAATGTATATTCTCCCTTTAATAATTTAATGTGTTTCAATCATAATAACTCCTGTTACATTCTTAGGAGCTTTTTATGATAGTGGACCAAAAGCTTTCACTTCAGAATGTTGATAAGTAGATTCCTTGGTCAAAATTTGTAGGGGGTTTTGGTGCTAATGAAAGAAAAACATATAGTTTCTTGTAGTGGTAATTTTACATGTAACTACTGATTAAGAGAAGAAAAGCTGTTTTGCCTTTCCATGATGGATATCTGTGGTGACTAAGAGCTACAATACACATAGTCCATCTGCCAGTGGGAAAACCAACATCAGCCACTCTTCCAAAACTGATGTAAGATTGGATTGGGTAGGGACAGGTAGGCAGGTAAGCAGGTAGAAATTGTTCAGAGAGATGAGAAGGGTGAGGTGGGAAAGATCACCACAATGTTACTTGTTAGCACAATCTGTCCCACACACCTATGACCTGTAATTAGGGCAGTTTCTGAACTTTGGTTTCAGAATTCTTCTAAAAGAGCAATGAACCAGCATTCAGCAATAGGCTGGCAGGCAAAAAAGAGGGAGAAGATGGACTCAGGGTGAAGGAGGAATTAATGATGACAAGTGAGATGTGCCTTCAACTAATGCTGCTGGCATTAGTTAGCAAATGACCGTGAGCATCTCTATTGACCTTAGGCTGAGGTCCAACCTAGGGGGAGTCCTGGATGAGGCTTCCCCCCAGCACTCACCTTCCTCCTGGTCACTGCCTTGAGCTGACATCATTTGCACGGTCCCCAAGGTAGGACTATGTGCCTCTCCGGGTCGACCGAGTTTGCAGATTCCGCTTAATGTAAGGACCTGCCCCAGCTGGTCCCTCAGGAAAGTAAAACTCTTGACTCCATTGAAGTGGATGCAGAAAAGACAGGCAGAATCTGAAGGTCCCACGCAACGCACAAAACAATTCTTTCACTTCCCAAACCCAACCCCCGTAACCAGTCCACCGGCAGCCAATGTGATGCTGCAGGGTTGTTTTGAGAATGCTGAGGTGCTGGGTAGATAACAGGGCCTTGGAACCAGGCTGGAATCGGATGGGAAGGAGTCTGCTTCATCTCTGAGGACAATTCCCCTCCCTAGTTCCCAAGTGGTTACAAGAAAAGCAAAAGCATGCAAAGGATGCCAGCAACTGTCCTTCCCCCCCCTTCAACAAAATGGCAGGACACCAGCATCAAAATAATGAAAACATGGGAAAACCTCTGCAGATAGAAGACTTGGTAGTTAATAAGTTAATATGAGATGATCCCCAAGCCCATTAGGTATAACTTAAATGGTTCTAGATCTAAGGAATCGTATAGACAAGATATACAGGATCAATCGACTTTGGGAAGAAAATAGTTCCAATGAATTTGCATAAGGGGATTGACATGAGCCGCTGGGGGCAGAGTTAATTTAAAAAAGATTATTTCCTGATAAATTGGTTGGGTGGAAGGCATGTGTAATACCTGTTTAGTATATCTTTGGAATAAGTCCAATTTTCTGATGTTTGCTACTCACAACTCCATGGAGGAAATGCCAACAACTTCCCATATCTCAGAGTCAAACGTTCTGAGATCCTACTCTCTGTTTTTGTAAGAAGAAGAAAAAAATCAGAAATTGGACTGTTCTCAGCAGAAACGTTAATAAGAAAGGGAGGAAAGAGTTATATATCCTGCACTTGATATCTTTCTAGCAAAAGAGGGTTTGAAGCAATCCATTTGCAGTTTATTTATCCACTTTATTTTTAATTTTCCCAGTGACAGACCTATCGCTTCCCTTGGAGATTCTGTGGCCTGGTGTACACCTTTATCCTGATAACATTACAGTGTGTTTCATTGTCCACACTGAACCAGGTAATTGCTACAAATTTCCCAGTGCACAGGTGTAGCTGATTCAGCTGGTCTAAAAGTCAGTTGTCACCCAAGGTTGACACTTCAATTGTTTAAAGTAATTTATAGAATATTGCGGAGGAGAACATTAAGTTACTGTTTGGAGTAAAGTGCAAAGCAGAGGGAAAAAAATCTGTAGGTTTTCCAGATTGAGGGTCACATTTGGGAGTTGAAGTAGGTCCTGGAACTATACCTCTTAAGGGTGGCTGTAGAACTAGGACAAAAACTAATTTAATATTTACATTTTGACAGCAATTTTTGGAGTTGTTATTGGAGGTTGCATATAGCCTTAGAGCCCTCAAATGTGCAATCTGTACAAGACTGCAACAATTGTTCTCCACCATTATACTAATACTAAAAAAGGAGACTTAAATGATTTTTTTTTAAAAAAAAAAATAGTGTTGCAGGTTTAGATAGTACTAAAAATGGCTTATGAGCATGTTTCCAACTTCAAGACTGTATTTGCCTGGTATATTTATCCATAATGGATTAAACCATGGGAGCGAGATTGGTGTAGTGGGTTAATGCATCAAGCTAGAAACTGGGAGACCCTGAGTTCTAGGGCTGCCTTAGGCATAAAGCCAGCTGGGTGACTTTGGCCAGTCCTTCCCTCTCGGCCCTAGGAAGGAGATAATGGCAAACCACTTCTGAAAGATAATGCCAAGGAAACTTCAGGAACTTGCCCAGGTAGTTGCTAGGAGTCAACACTGACTCAAAGGCGTCCATCGGTTAAACAATTAAGTTTATTTAACTGATTATCCTTACAGGCTGATTTTGCACAGCGCTCTAAGCCAAAATAAGTTTGGTTACTTTGTAGTTTGGTGCGTGCAGCAAACTAAACCCAGAAAAACAACTCAAGACAGAAGGGGTGGTTTTCATTTATACCTCCTGTCCCCACATTCATCTCTTCCCTTGAAAAGATCACATGAAGTATTAATACCACTTTACAATGCCTTGGTAAGGCCACACTTGGAGTACTGCATCCAGTTTTGGTCACCACGATGTAAAAAAGATGCTGAGACTCTAGAAAGAGTACAGAGAAGAGCAACAAAGATGATTAGGGGACGGGAGGCTAAAACATACAAGGAACGGGTGCTGGAATTGGGAATGTCTAGTTTAATGAAGAGAAGGACGAGGGGGGACATGATAGCAGTGTTCCAATATCTCAGGGGCTGCCACAAAGAAGAGGGAGTCAAGCTATTCTCCAAAGCGCCTGAAGGTAGGACAAGAAGCAACGGATGGAAACTAACCAAGGAGAGAAACAACCTAGAACTAAGGAAAAGCTTCCTGACAGTTAGAACAATTAACCAGTGGAACAACCTGCTTCCAGAAGTGGTGAATGCTCCAACATTGGAAGTTTTTAAGAAGAGACTGGACAGCCACTTGTCTGAAATGGTATAGGGTTTCCTGCCTGAGCAGGGGGTTGGACTAGATGACCTCCAAGGTCCCTTCCAACTTTATTATTATTATTATTATTATTATTATTATTATTATTATTATTGTTGTTGTTGTTGTTGTTGTTGTTGTTGTTGTTGTTATTATTATTATTATTATTATTATTATCTGCAGTAAATGGGGAGGGATTGAAGAAGCCAATTCTTTCCTTTTGGTTAGAAAGTGTATTGGGGGTTGTAATTCTCTCCAGGAGCTCATGGGAGCCAAATAAAACTCTAGTTTCAACCGCCTGATGTTTATTTGAAAGAGCAAGTCTGCCAGAAGATTGTTAGAGATATAGGTAGTCCTCAACTTACCACCATCATTGAGCCCAAAATTTCGGTTGCTAAGTGAGACATGTGTTAAGTGAAGTTTGCCCCATTTTATGACCTTTCTTGCCACAGTGGTTAAATGAATTTACTGCAGTAGTTAAGTTAATAACACGGTTGTTAAGTGAATGTGGCTCCCCCATTGACTTTGCTGGTCAGAAAAGGTGATCACATGATCCTGGGACACTGCAACCATCATAAGTATGGATCAGTTGCCTGATTGTTGATCACGTGACCATGGGGATGCTGTAATGGTCATAAGTGTGAAAAATGGTCA
This sequence comes from Protobothrops mucrosquamatus, assembly GCF_001527695.2. Classification (NCBI taxonomy): domain Eukaryota; kingdom Metazoa; phylum Chordata; class Lepidosauria; order Squamata; family Viperidae; genus Protobothrops; species Protobothrops mucrosquamatus. The sequence continues at coordinate 188,812 of NW_015387137.1, forward strand.
TAAGTCACATTTTTCAGTACCATTGTAACTTTGAACGGTCACTAAATGAACTGTTCACAACAACCCACAATGCCTGCATAATGAGGGATGGTTTCATTTTCAAAAGCGTTTAGGAAAGTTTAAGATTCCCCTTCCCTGTGTGTAATCATTCTGATCAGGCAACCGAATATTTATAATTAGATACATGGAAAATAAAAGTGGAGAAGGTTAAATCTTGGTATCATTTAGTTTAGGTCAGTGACTTGCATTTGCTCATTTTAATATGAAATCAATTCAATAATGAAAAAAAATGTCTTTTAGGTTTTGATTCATAGACTCTTACCTACTTCTAAAAAAGCCAAACTTCCTTCCTTCACTTGTGGACTTAACATCTAGAAATGAAAATTATCAGCATCAGCTGAAACCATAAGATTGCTGTCTCCATGCTAAGCTAACCAAGAATATATCTTGGTTAAGTTTTCCGTGAAAACTCTGTCAGTGTAGGTAGAATTACAATCTACAGCCTAATCCTATTCCCTCTACCCAGAATTAGGTTTTATTTCTCTCAGTGCAATTCACAAGCTATCACTCCATCATACAGCCAGATTTTAAACTGAATTTATATTAACTACAATAACAAAACAATTATTTATTGATTTGACTAATACAACCCATTCTAACGGACATAAATCATAGTATGATTTCCTTCGCCAGAATAAAGATCCTAGTGGAAAATATCACCAGGTTAAAAAGATAAAATCATAGCTTCTCTCACCCTCAGAATGTCAGGTTTTCTTCAAAGCAAACTTTATTCAGCAACGGAGTCTTCCTGTTGCCCAAACCCATATTATTAGCCATACGGTGGGAATGAATTAATGGATTCTAAAATTAAAATAGGGTCAATGAAGCCTAGCCGATCAGACAGGCAAGGAAGGACCAAAATCAAATCCTCCAAGAAAATGACCCGGGGGTGAAGAGTAGCTGAAAAAGCCACCTTTTCCATTACAGAAATCACCACAAAGGTCTGATGACATAGACCACATCTCCCAGACACTGCTTATTCCCACCTGCCTGGCCAATGAAGAAAGCACTATCAATTTCATAAAGCTTTGCCAGGACATTCTTAGCATAAAACTTGTGATGTCCTGTGGCTCTTCCTGGAAGACTTTTGTTCAAGGTAGTGTAATTATCTGTCATCAAAACTGAGATTAGGACGGGGCTTAAGGACTCACAAGTGTAAGCGTTTTATGAGGATAGGACAATGCATAATCTAGATGGCTATCTAAATTAGACAGCCACTCATGATCCTCATAGCATCTTCCTGTAAACCTGCCTACTTCCCATTTCCAGCTGCATGTTTTGTGGAATAACAAAAGATGTAATTTACCAGAAAAAAAATTAACAACTGGTTCAAGCAAATGGGGTACAGTAGATCAGAGGTCCCCAATCTTTTGGGCACCAGGCACCGATTCCATGGAGAAAGGTTTTTCCACAGACTGGAGAGTG
>NW_015387137.1:190443-203912 GCF_001527695.2 Protobothrops mucrosquamatus
CCTCCCTTTCTTCCACCACTAATTTGGTTGTTTCATTTTACTATCAACTTCTATGTTTAGCTGATTAGCAATATTTTCATGCCTTTCTCAAGAACCTAAAGCTGTTTTAACAATTATCAAAAGAGATTGTATCAATTTATCCCAGTATTGCAGAAAAGGTTACTCATTTTTTTTAAAGTTTTACTTATTTTTATTATTGCCTAAACATTGTACAAAAGTAAAAGATCAAACTTAGTGATGCAAACTTAAGATGCAGCATATTGAAAATACATTATGAAAAGTATTCAGTGGTGCTTTCTTTCTTTTTATTTCATTTTCCCCTCAATCACTAATTGTCACTAATTTGTACTTAGCTTCAAAGTTTTAGAGTTGTTTATATCTATTTATGTATTTTTTTCAGTTGTTTTTTTAATCTGTTTTTCTCTTTTCTTCAAAAGCTTTTTGTTTTCTAAATGTCTTAGCTTGCCTTGCTATCTTTCTTGAAATGAAAGCTTCCTCATCTTCAAAATAGACCAAAGACATGATGACCAATTTTGGTGGTGAATAATACGTGACTCTCTGAGCCCCAGTTCTAAGATTATGCAGATAGTGGCGTAGGTTTCATATATATTCCATTCTATTGGGAGACCGTTTGGTATAATGGTTAAAGGTATCCAGCTGGGTGACCCTGGCCTTGTTCTTCTCTCTCAGCACTGGGAAGAAAGCAATAGCAATTATATTTTACAATATATATAAAAAGTGTTTTTTTAGCCGCAATCTAGGAGCGTTTTTATCATACAGGCAGACACTACTGCGACAAACTAGTTCGAATCTCAGAAGGGTATGGCTAGCTGATGAGAGCTAAATAGCTTGAAATAGCTATACTAGTCTCCCTTTAACTCTTTGTCAGCAAAATCCAAATTGAACACTATATATATATATATATATATATATATATATATATATATATATATATATATATATATATATAGTATTTTTTATGATGCACCTGGTCAGCCCAAATATGTGTGTGTGTGTGTGTTACACATACACACACACACACACGCACACACATAGATAGATAGATCTAGATATGTTGGGGCGCAATGGCTCGATAGTTAAGAAGCTGAGCTTGTCAGTTGGAAAGTTAATAACCCAAGTTTGAGACCTGAGCACTGAGCAACAGGGTGAGCTCCTGTTCTTGCCCCAGCTCCTGCCTGCCTAACAGTTTGAAAGCATGCAAATGTGAGTGGATAAATAGGGACCACTTTGGTGGGAAGTTAACAGTGTTCCATGTACCAATGGCATATAGCCATGGTGGCCACATGACCATGGAAAATGTCTTTGGACAGCGGTGGCTCCCTTGACTAAGAAACAGAGATGAGCATCGCCCCCTACAGTTGGGCATGATTGAATGAGGGACACCTTTACCTTTACCTTTATGTAATATGTTAGGAGAAGAGGGTTAACGCAATTTCCCCATATACAGTACACACTTTCTTTGTTCATTTATTTTTTATTAACCAGTCAGAATAATATATCAGTAAGACATGACTGACTTTCCTTTCAGTATAAGTATGGATGCATAGAATTGTATAGAGTCTCATATAGATTTGTGAAGTGTAAATTGGGAGTATTTTTATTCAATTTTAAATAAATTACTTTCTCCCTTAACCATGCTAGTACCTCTGCTATCTAGTCATTCCTTTCAGTCGAAATATTAACTTCCTTCATATGTCTACTGGAATTCAGAGAATGGAATTGATAGTCCACTGGAGAAGAACTGCAGAAGCCATTACTGGAACTAAAATTCAAATAATTGTGATGGATAACTATTGCAGTACATGTTACATCAGAGCCTATGGAATTATTATTAGCAAGGCAGTTATGTATCTTCACCAGTGATTCCTCATCAAGCCAGTGGATGGTACCAAATGAGATGGACCAGAATTCGTTCCTGGGCTCAGTGCTCTTCGGCATTTTTATGAATGACTTAGATAGAAAGGTAGAGGTAATGTTCATCAGATTTGCAGAAGATTTAACATTGGGATGGATAATTGACACCAGAGAAGGCAGAAATAAAATTCAAAATAAACTTGAGGGGTTAGAGAAATGTGACGAGAGTAACAAATTGAAATTTAAGGGAGACAAGCACCAATTTCTTCAAATGCACAGATAGAATACAGGTTATCTAGCCTGATTAAAAGGAATTTGGCATCACAACTGATCACAAATAGAATTTTGTCCTGAAAGTGGTGAACTGGGGGAAAAAAAGGAAATGTGATATTTATCTTCATCAACACTAGTGACTTCCAAGTGGCAGGAATTAATAGTTCTGTTCGGAAGTGTCTATGATAACCACAATGATACCAAAATGATGAAACTTGTATCAAGATTACAAGATGAGACCTCTGATTCTTGCATATTTATATGCAACCTCATGACACAAATGCAAAATGGACAGAGTTTACACATTTCATCATTTGTTTTCCTTTCCGCAGACAGATGTTCTATCATATTCTGAGTCCATTGAGCAGAGCCTTGAATAGTGTGTCTAGTTCTTTAAGAACAGCTGCCCAGAATTGGTTATAAGATGGGCAGATAAATAAATGTTTTAAATAAATAACACACTAGATCACATTCAGGGAATGACAATAGGTATGTGAATACAAATTAAGTGTTTTGATGGGAGACAAGAGAGAGAGAGAGAGAGAGAGAGAGAGAGAGAGAGAGAGAGAGAGAGAGAGAGAGAGAGAGAGAGAGATGCTTAACCTTGAAAAGAGAAGATTGAGCAGGGATATGATAGATACCACACAGAAGCAGGTCAAGATTCATACTTTCTGTCCTTACAGAGCACAGGACATGGAATAATGATTTATGTCACAGGAAGACCAATGCTGGTTGAATTCCAGGAAAACTTCCTATAGGTAAGAAGAGTTTGAAAGCAGAACCAATTACACACAGAGAAGAAGTTCTTTCCACTAAATGTGCTAGAGGCTGGACAGCCATCTGTCAATGATGTTTTAATTTGGGCTACCATACCAAGCGGGGAGCAAATGGCACCTTCCAATCCCGATTCTACTTTATAAAATAATGGATCCAGACACAGCATTGAACAATGAACTGCTCAGTTACTTACATAAATTCGTTTAGAAATCCATTTTTAAACCAACTTTTCTCCCAATGATGGTTTAATGCCATTTAATGAGCTGTGTTCTGGCCTTTGATGCAGTAATCTTGAGGCAAACATCACTGAACTCAATAGGACATTTTCAAATTTATAAGAATCTGTGTGGGACTTGGAGGGGGGGAAGAGAGAGAGAGAGAATGCAGAAGAATATTTGTTATACTTCAAATGGAATAAGAACACTGCATTGGGGGCTGGGGAGAGATCCAATTAAAGATCCTATAGACTCGTGACTTAGGTTTTGAATGTCCTTCAGTACTTTGTTGTATGGCAGCAGCTGGCAATTTCTATCCAGAGTGCTTTTTGAAAAATCATTTCAATTGGAGTGTTTTCAAAGCAACAATGACTGCTAGGAACAATGGAAGCAATGGTACAAGATGGTCAAAGATAAAAAAGATGGTTTTGTTCGTACCTATCCTTCAGCTTCCCTTTGATCGTGAAAATTAGAAAAATGTATTTCATACAATTTACCGCTGGTGGGGATAGAAAAAGGAACCATTCCTGAACCATTACAAAAAGTTATAACAGAACACTCCACTCTCAAGAAGCACCTTTTCAGGAGAAATTAAATTTTCAGTTAAGTCATTCAGAAGACAAATTCTGTTTCATTCTTGGTTTCCCAGACCTCAGTATCAATAGGTAGCATGTAATAATGTCATATTTATGGCCCCCTTAAGGAAGAAAGTAGAATAGGTGAAATGGGAAGCAAAAGTGGTTTTCCTTCATAATACATATAGGAAAAAACTTCATGTTTTGCGTGTGATCCCTATTCAGTGTGATACAAGAGGGAAGCATTTCAGTCAAATTCTTTTGGGTGGAATGGGATGATATTGCAAAGTTATTTGTTTTGTGGAAAACAAGGGATATGTGTGACTATCCTGTCTTTTTATATTGAATCTTTTTTTCCAGAAGTCTGCAATCTCTCTGACTTTTTATGCTTCAATTAAATCCAAAAGGGAGCCTTTTTTAGACTGAGGCATTTTGGCAACAAGGAGGAGTCCAAGTAATGGAAGAGGTGTATGTGATTATGTACAAGTATTGGTGCAAATGTATAAATAATTGAAAGCAGTGTGCTGCAGCTGCCAAAAAAGCCAACACATGCTAGGCTGCATTAACAGAGGGATATAATCAAGATCACGTGAAGTATTAATACCACTTTACAATGCCTTGGTAAGGCCACACTTGGAATACTGCATCCAGTTTTGCTCACCATGATGTAAAAAAGATGTTGAGACTCTAGAAAGAGTACAGAGAAGAGCAAAAAAGATGATTAGGGGACTGGAGGCTAAAACAGGAACAGTTGCTGGAATTGGGTATGTCTAGTTTAATGAAGAGAAGGACGAGGGGGGACATGATAGCAGTGTTCCAATATCTCAGGGGCTGCCACAAAAAAGAGGGAGTGAGGCTATTCTCCAAAGCACCTGAAGGCAGGACAAGAAGCAATGGATGGAAACTAACCAAAGAGAGAAGCAACCTAGAACTAAGGAGAAATTTCCTGACCGTTAGAACAATTAATCAGTGGAACAACCTGCCTCCAGAAGCTGTGAATGCTCCAACACTGGAAGTTTTTAAGAAGAGACTGGACAGCCATTTGTCTGAAATGGTATAGGGTTTCCTGCCTAAGCAGGGGGTTGGACTAGATGACCTCCAAGGTCCCTTCCAACTTTTTATTATTGTTGTTGTTATTGTTAATTAATTATGAACCAATCAAAATCAAGATAGCAGTAGCAATAAGCTTTATATACCACTTCATAGTTCTTTTACAGCCCTCTCTAAATGGTTTACAGAGTCAGCATATGACCCCCAACAATCTGGGTCCTCATTTTACAGACCTCAGAAGGATAGAAGGCCGAGTCAACCTTGAGCTGGCCAGGATTGAACTCCTGGCAGTTGGCAGAATTAGCCTGCAATACTGCATTCTAACCACTGTGCCACCATGGCTCTTAAGATAAGTACCACTTCTTTATCAAGTCCTTGATTCCAGTAGTTCAAGGCAGCATAAACAGTTTCTGTTCAATGATATCATCCTCCATATTTATATAAGAATTAAACACTTAGGTCTTGTTGTTAAAAGGGGCTGCAAGCTGACATCTCTTCAGATAACCCTTTCAAATAATGCAACAATGCTCTTCTGCTCTTATTAGACACTAGACCTACCATATAATCAAACCCATTTTTATTTTTACTACATTTTTTAACCTTTTTTACATTTTACTTGCCCCTTTTCACTCATTCATTGGGATCATACATTAAGCTAAGCCATTATTTTTAAGCTTTGATGTGTCAAATAACTGTCACACATTGTACATAGGCATAAGGGGCTTCTTTGTTTTTAGCAGAATGGATGAATTTAGCTCATGTTTGTCATCCCTTTTTTTCTGTTCATAAACATACATAGCCACATTTAAAAAAAAAAACAATCACTGGTACAATGCCATCATCTGTCTTGCCCAAAAGTTCATTCATTTATGTTAATTCTGGATTAGGTAAAGAAAAAATGAAAAGTTGGGCTGTTACGTCTGCAGAGAGCTAACCTTCTCCTTCTGTTCCTAAATCTTCATTCTAATCATCTAGGCCAGGGGTAGGCTCTTTTATGATTCGTGGACTTCAACTCCCAGAATTCCTGAGCCAGCCAGGAGTTGAAGTCCATGAGTCATAAAAGATAGGTTGTCTATCCCTGATCTAGGCCAACCTTCTCCAACCTGATGAATGGCTTCCAAGAATTCCAAGCCAGAATAGTCTTTGATAACCCATGCTGAAACCAGAATGAAGGCTACAGCAGGGATAGGGCAGCTGATAGCAATAGCAACAGCATTTAGACATATCTACTTCTCCATAATGCTTGACAGGCCTCTCTAAGCGGCTTACAGAGTCATATTGCCCCCAACAATCTGGGTCCTCATTTTATCAACTTTGGAAGGATGAAAGGCTGACTCGACCTCCAGTCTGTCAGAATCGAACTCCTGGCAGTGGGTAGAGTCAGCCTGCAATACTGTCTTCTAAGCATTAAACCACTACAGCTATCAGTGGATACCCATCAGTGGCTTTGTTTGGACCAACTCTCATCAACCTTAACTTGCAGAGCCAATGGCAAGAATTGGTGGGGAAATGTAATCAAAACACCAGGAGAAGTCTAGATCCAGCTTATTCTAAAAAAAAAAAAGTACAAATCACAGAGACTGATATTTTTGTGCAGTCTCTCCTAACCAACTATTTCAGTCTGTTTCCAACTCCAATGGACTTCCTCTCCTGTGGCGGCAAGTTAGGGATGATTAGTGGAAGAGATGAACTTGAGCAATGAAAAGCAAGATTGCTCCCTGGAAAAGCAATATCCTGTAGTTATTTTAATGACTTTTCTCTGCATTGCCTATTATTTCCATTTGCTCCATTCAGAAAAAAAAATATTGGCCTATCTTGGGGTTTTTACTATTGGACAAAAATATTCCTTTTGATGAAGCATTTTCTAATGATATCATAATAGGGAGGAGGAGGAGAGAAAAAGGGAGACTGAAAATAAGTTTCCCTAACCTGCATTTCTCTACTAGAGCTATCTCTTAATGGAAGTATGCAAACTGAAAAACTCCAGCAGCCACATCCCTAAGAAAGGCATTGTGAGGATTGATTGCTCTCTGAAGCTAGCCTGGCCATTTAAAAGCCCTACTTACTGGTCTGATTAGATATGAAATGATTTCCTTGCCTCACCATGAAGCACACCCTCAGTTCCTATAAGGATTCAGGATTATCAGCCTTGTGTTTGGCTGATGGGCACAGAGGAACTTTGAGATCAGTCTCACCAAGCAGGTCTACTGGGAGATTTTCTCTTTCACCACAAAATGGTTGCCTTGGTGAGTATACAGATATTTTTTAAAAAATGGAAAAGGTGACCAGTGTCCTTTCACAATATTCTCTCCTGAACTCTTCAAAGCGATATGGGCAGAATCAAAGGGAGGGAGGGGAATTTCTTTAGCTTCAAGCCATGTGGAACAGAGCTGGTTTATCAGCTACTGAAAACTCAAAGCAAAATCTTCTTTCACTCCCAAAGAAATGCCATACTACTTTTGTTCTGTTTGGCGGTTTGTTTATGTTTTGTTTTGTTTTGTTTTGCTGTTTCATCTTGATTCTAATAAAAGAGCATGGTTCCCAAGCATAGGTTAAGTTCTTAACATTTGGACCTTAAATATATCAAATTAGAGGTCAGAATCACTTAAGTGAGATGGATGGTTTAGAAATTTGATAGATACATAAATACTGGCAGAGGTACCCCTGTATTTGAAGAACTAATTGAGAAATAACTTCTCTTGCAAATCTCAAGTTAAAGGACAGGCAGCTTATCAACTGAGCATTTTTGAGCTTTATTCCACCTGTAGAACTTTTTTCAGCTATGATCATCAAAGTGTCAATCAATTCCCATCATTCTGACTCAAGAAGTGCACAAAAAATGCCATTTAATCTCTAAAACAGTCTTGCTGCCTCTTCCTGAATTGCTCTTTCAATCAGAAGAGAGAAGAGAGGAGAGGACAGAAGAAGAGAAGAGAAGAGAAGAGAAGAGAAGAGAAGAGAAGAGAAAACTCTCAGTCATGCCCAGCTGACTTCCTCGTTCTGCTTAGTGTGGCTTTTATCCTATTCTATAAAATTAAAAGCTGACTCTTTCCCCAATCATGTGGACCAGGAGATAAAATGAGCTATGTTAGTGTTGTTTGTTGTTGACTTAGAGAATTGTTGACAATTGTTTTAATTGCTATTTATTGTTGTGCATCTCCCTGAATCACTGCCATGGGACAGGTGGCCATATAAATTGTATAAATAAATAAATAGAAACTCAGCTGGTGAAAGTTTGCCCACCCTACTTTAAATTTACCTAACCAGTATAAATTTAGTGGAAACTTTAAGAACCTTAAAAGAGAGTAAATAAAACCCTTGAAACTGCCTATCCACAGCAAGAACCTTTCATTTGTATGTCTGTTATCTCAGCTATCTTTGTAACAGTAGTTTAGAATCAGGTCACAAGCAAAAAAAGCTTTCCGTGTATAAAGCAATGGGATTTTAAAACAGCGAACTGTAATATAGATGTAAGAAGGAAAAAAAAGGATATGTATAGATCCAACAGCATATATTAATACACAGTGATGGGAAGGATCACAACAGCATTTGTCCATGTTACATTAGTCGCATTTCATCAAACCCACCACTGTTTTCAGATATTTTAATCTGGCCAATTTTGTATATAATATGAAACCATCATGTGGATTGTTTGGCTTTGACTCAGCCACACGTGCAACACACCTCTTAGCATCAAAACAGAAGATGATAACAACAACCATATCTGTTCTTCTTTCCTTCATTCTCTCCCTCTTGCTATGTCCAACACCAGCCTAAATGAGCCTAAGACTAGGGTTGCCAGGTGTCCACTATTTGAGTGGACAGTCCACTTTTTTCACATTATGTTCACTATTTTTTTTCACAAAATAGTGGACATTTTTTTTATTCAAAAGCTTTATGATGAAATGGTACGTAATCTAAAGCTGTACAGTCTACTTTTTTTACTACTTAACACACACACACCCCGCTTGTCCGCTATTTTTTGGAAGCAGACCTGGCAACCCTACCTAAGACTGAAAATCAGGCTTGTCAGATGCTATATTTTTTCTATCCTGCTCTATGGAGTAGAGAGTTGGTCTCTGACAGAAGACCACCTGAAGAGACTAGAAGCATTTGAACTATGGATTTACAGGCGGCTGTTATGTATAAGCTGGGTTGACAAGATCAGAAATGAGGAGGTGATAAGCCGCCTGGGAAAGCCAAGGGAAATCATCAAAACAATTAAAAAATGAAAATTAGAATATTTCAGACATGTGATGCGACACCCAGAAAAATACGGCATACTCCATTTAATCCTCCAGGGAAAGATTGAAGGCAAATGAGGTCCAGGCAGAAGAAGAACATCGTGGCTTCAAAATCTAAGGGACTGGTTTCGACAAAACTCAGCAGCACTTTTTCGTGCGGCTACTGATAAAAACAGGATTGCCGACATGATCGCCAATGTCCAATAATGGATTTGGCACAAGAAAAAGAAGAACACCAAGCAACCTGTATACATGGCACCAAAAGAGAGATATTGCCACACTCAGCCCTCTCCCCAAAAACTTTGATGGGTCATCTGGACCTTTGTAGCTCCGATATGATAATCCTAAACTACAGGATCAGATGTGGTGAAAAATTAGAGCAGGAACAGATGGCAAGCCTGAGTCCTACCTGATTTCCTCCCCTACCTTCCTTATATTTATACTTCTCATTGGCATTTTGCTTTGAGTTCTTTTATCCAGTTGTACCCAAAATTCCTAGGTACTGAACGGAAGAAGCTTCTTGGATGAGAAGCGAAATGTTTTCAAAGAAAAAAAACAAAGAAAGTCCGGTTATCTTTTGGAAAAACCCCTTTGGGACAACCATGACCTGGATGACTGAGAATCTCCACAGGCACCTTCCTAGTGTGGTGTGCTCTTTCACTCTCTGTTCTGTCTTACAGCTCTCTTGAAAGGTTGAAAAACATTGATCCTTCCCCTACAGAATTTTATGGCAAGGCCCTCTTGTTCTTGTGCTGAATTTAGAACAGAACAACGGTTTAGTAATAAAGTGGTGCATTGGTATTTCAATATTGTGGAAGGAATATTGCTTCCATCAGTACTGTTGCAGGAAGCTATGAGTTTGTACAGCTACTCCTCTATTTATGACCACAATTTCTGTTGCTAAGGGAAACATTTGTTAAGTGAATTTTGCCCCTTTTTTATGACTTTTCTTGCGACGCCTGTTAAGCGACACACTGCAATTGTTAAGTTAGTAACATGGTTAAGTGAACCTGGCTTCCCCATTGACCTTGCTTGTCAAAAGGTTGCAAAAAGGTGATCATATGACCCCGGGACACTGCGAACGTCATAAATATGAGCCAGTTGCTTAAGCATCTGAATTTGGATCACCTGACCATGGGAATGGTCTTAACTGTGAAAAGTGATAGGTCACTTTTTTCAGTGCCATTGTAACTTTGAATGGTCACTAAATGAACTGTTGTAAATCAAGGACTACCTGTACTGGACATTTCACAATAAAAAAAAATGTCTTAGCTAAGATTCCATTAAGTGAAGGAGAGACCCTTTCATCTCTCTCTATCCATTTTTTTGTTTGTTGCTTTAAAAAAATTGTTTGCAACAGTTTATTATATTAAACTGGTTCTTGAACTGGTCTATATATTTCTCAGGTTAGAGGCGTGTAGAGAGGTCAAAGAGCTACTTAGATCCAATATGTCACCCATCCTGCCTTTGTTCAACATTTTAAGATTTCTTTCAAGATCCAGATTTCCTGATTCCAGAAGAGCCAGCCACAAAAATGATGGAATTGTAGAAAGGAGAATCCATTGTCAGATTTTTCCCTTCCAGTCTCATAAGAGGCAATCTGAGGAACCCTGTGATCCTAAGGTGTTGTAAATAGAGTTATAGGATTGTACTCTGAAGTTTGGTTTTTAGGATATTAGTTTTTAATCTGACTGGCCATAGTGTTAAAGATGGAACGCTTCTGATTAATCAGAAATGTATATTAATAATTATTTTGGCTGTTTTTTATTATTCTGGTTATTTGTCAAACTCTGACTCAATTTTAATATTAGTTCTTAAAATGCTAAATGTCATATGATATGCTGTTTAGTTGTTCCAGTCTAATGCGATTTCTAAGAATATTAATGGAATGTTTTGTATTTTAAAAAAAAATACATTGCAGCCTTCAAAAATGTTGTGATATGTCATGGATGCAGCTTTCCCTGCAGATACTGCAGAAAAGTAGATACTTTTCCATGAATAACATTTTGGAAACCCAAAGTGAAAACGAAGCTCTATTCAGCCATTTAGCAGGAATGTGACGTGGTTGATGATACTTGAAATCTAAGACACTTTAAGAAAGGGAAACAATTTTCCAGATCACTTGCATCAAATAGTGAGTGCTGGAATGTAAAGAGTAAGATGGAGCTATTGCAAATGAGAGGAAAGGAGACATTCCTGTCCTTCGATATAGCAACAACATAATATTCCATTGGCTAAGGTAAATAGCATTGAGCTTACTTTTTGTAATCCATAATCCTTAACCACCTTTGTTTGTGTTCAGTTTTATGTTGCTTAAAATATAATGATAATAATAATAATAATAATAGTAGTAGTAGTAGTAGTAGTAGTAGTAATAATAATAATAATAATAATAATAATAATAATAATAATAATAATAATAATAATAATAATAATAATAATAATAAAGTTGGAAGGGACCTTGGAGGTCATCAAGTCCAACCCTGTGCTCAGGCAGGTAACCCTATACCAGGGGTAGGTAACCTTGGCTCTTTTATGACTCGTGGACTTCAACTCCCAGAATTCCTGAGCCAGCCATGGCTGGCTCAGGAATTCTGGGAGTTGAAGTCCACGAGTCATAAAAGAGCCAAGGTTGCCTACCTCTGCCCTATACCATTTCGGACAAATGGCTGTCCAGTTTCTTCTTAAAAACTTCCAGTGTTGGAGCATTCACCGCTTCTGGAGGCAGGTTGTTCCACTGGTTAATTGTTCTAACTGTCAGGAAGTTTCTCCTTAGTTCTAGGTTGCTTCTCTCCTCGATTAGTTTCCATCTGTTGCTTCTTGTCCTGCCTTCAGGAGCTTTGGAAAATAGCTTGACTCCCTCTTCTCTGTGGCAGCCCCTGAGATATTGGAAGACTGCTATCATGTCCCCCCTCGTCCTTCTCTTCATTAAACTAGACATACCCAATTCCAGCAGCCGTTCCTTATATGCTTTAGCCTCCAGTACCCTAATCATCTTTGTATACATATATACCAATTAATTATTGTGATGATCTCCCCCACTTTTGATGAAAGACATGAAATAGAAGTAATTCTCATATATAAAACACCAATTCAGCTTGTTCTCATTTTCAAGCCATACAGACTCTACTACATACAGACTCTCCCATGCAATCTTGAGCCAATCTCAAATGTAAGGTTTGCACATCCTCAGTTAGTTATACCATAGATGAGCTGCAGGCAGTTCTTGTTCAAATATCAAAAGTCCTCCTCAAACAATCAGTTTAACACTCTGAAAATCCAAAGGATGGGAAAGAAGTGACATAGGAATGAAGGGAAAAAAAGGAAAGGAAGAGAGAGCTCTAAGATCTGTTTGTTTTGTTTGTTTGTTTTTTGGTTTGTTTGTTTTATAGTCCTGTCAGCAGTGCAAGCTTCCCTAATATGTTAGTCTCAAATATGTCCCTTTTCCCTCAAAGGAAATACAGGAGAGGAATCAAGCAGCATACTCTCACTTCCCACCCGCACAAATTCACATTGAATTTACAGGTGGGCAAAGAAATCTTGTATTTAGTATTAGGAAAGGTGTACAGAACTTGTGACACTCCAGATATTGCAGAAAGTCTACAAAGTTCAGCATAATTCACCAACAATCATGCTTCCCAGAGATGCAGGAAGTTGCAAATTAGCAACATGTGGCAGGTCATAAGTGGATTACTCTTGCATTAAGAGATATCCAAATAGATTCTGTGATGGATCAAGAATATACCTCTAATCATAATTATTCATTTTCCATTCTTATTTATTTCTGTGATTCTCCTGATCCCCTCATAGCATCACTTTCTTTATATATCACCTTCTTCATTATCTAAAAGAGCTACTGATATTCTTTTTCAAAAAATGAAATTCTTGCATAATGCTTTGTTTTAATTATGGTTTGCCAGAAATAAATTAATCTGATAAGTTCCCATTGCTTGTTTCTAATTTCCTTCAAATCCTGGAGGGCTTGCTTTTCCTTTTTAGCTAAACTGCTTTTTCATTCTGTGAATTTGCTAGAGGATGGTATGAAGTATTAAATCAGTCCAGGAATAAGCCAAGGGCAAAATACAAGGGCAAAAGTTACTTCAAAAGTAAAGTTCTAGCACTTTCTAGAACTCCTTAAAGCAGATGCATCTTTTGCTGGGATCCCACAGCTGTCCATCATCACAGAAATTTTTCATTTTGGTTAAAGAGTTGCAGAGAAGTGCACGCACATACTTTGGCTTTTGGATCCAAGCATTGAACATTCCTTACAGATTATACAGATCCATTCACTCTGAATCAGACCACAAAAAATGGTGTCAAATAATCTTAAAACAAGCTACAATCAGTGACCTCATTCTCACATAATGCTAAGTCAAAACCAAACCGTCCTATAGTTGACAGCAGTAAATGATTATCTTAATTGCTTTTGTTATTAACTAAACATGCCAAAAGCTAAAGAT